>NC_053496.1:13137833-13285333 GCF_905171775.1 Rana temporaria
AACTTCGTTTTTTACTTCACAGAAATTGACCGTGTGTAACAAAACGACGTTTTAAAACAACGTTTTTACACCCGCGCATGCCCAGAAGCTAGTTATGAAGCGAGCTTCAATGGAAAAACGTGGTGAACGTAACCTCGCTTTGCTAGAACATTGTGAAAAAACGATGGTATGTAGGCAACATCGTTTTTGAAAATTGAAGTTTCAAAAACGTTGTTTTTTACTTCACAGAAAATTACGTTTTTTTTCATCACATAAAGTGATGGTGTGTACGCGGCATTAGCGTGCGCTTTTAACCCCTTCGGGGGGAGGGGTTAAAAGCACCCCACTAGAAGTAGCGCTGCTTTACTGCTAATGCTTTATAGCTTTTTGCAGCTTGTACTCCCGAAAGCTGTGCATTCAATTTAAGTGATTGCTATGCCTCAGTTCACACTACTACACTACTTTCATCCTACATTGGTCCTACATTTATCCTACATTGGTCCTACATCCATCCTACTTTCATGAACAGGATACTACTTTGGTCCGACTTCAATGATATTCAATGGGCTGAAGTAGGATCAATGTAGGACCAAAAGTAGTACAGGGAGCATTTTCAAAGTCGGACCGACTTGTGTAGGACCAGTTAAGACAGCTCTCATAGGGAAACAACTTTTAGTCGATCAAATCTTTACTTTTTTTTTTTTTTTCTTC
This sequence comes from Rana temporaria, assembly GCF_905171775.1. Lineage (NCBI taxonomy): Eukaryota > Metazoa > Chordata > Amphibia > Anura > Ranidae > Rana > Rana temporaria. The sequence continues at coordinate 13,138,524 of NC_053496.1, forward strand.
ACTGAGTGTACGTCAGTACATATAATAAAAAACTATATAGTGCCTTATCCTCCACCTAAGCCCCATAATCCTGTTATGCATATGCTAATCACATAGTGCAGATTTTTCAGCCGAGTGCCGTTCCAAAGCTTGTCACTTGCTAGATGCTCGCTACTGTCACTCATTAATACAGAAGCGCCATCTCCCCCATTTACCAAAAAAAAAAAATCGGCACAAGATATCCATTTCTTTTAAAGTTCCACCCAAAAACGTAACTCGTGCTTTTTGGATTCCCAGCCCCCTCCGGTGTCACATTTGGCACCTTTCAGGAGGGAGAAGATGCCTGTGTAATCCAGGTATTTGCTCCCACTTCCGGGCATAGATCACCGCAGTGACCTACGCGACGTTGCATGTCTACTTCGTCCCCCCTGCTGTCTTCTGGGAGACCCACGGGTACCAGTGTGATCACGCAGCGTGACTTGCGCATGCACAGTAGGGAGCCAGTAAGTGAAGCCACGAGGCTTCTCTTCCTGATTCCCTTACTGAAGATGGCAGCACCTCCACCCGAGAGTCGAGGGAGAGGACATCGCGGGTGCCCAGGTAGTATTGCATACAATTTAGTGCTGCACTAGATATTATGTAATTGACACACATGAGTGCTGTTAAAAAAATGTATATGCCTTGGGAGCTGCCATGCACTACCTGTACATGGCACCTCCAAAGGCATATAACCTTTTGTTTTTTCTTCCCCTTTTTTTTTTTTTTTTTTTTTTTTTTAGTAGTATGAATGGCCTCAAATTTATCAACTGTCTTTGTGTTGAGTTGCGTAGCCTATTATGTCCGTTCACAGTATAGAACATTCCTACAGACTGCCAAAATGTCTCTTTACAAAGGGCTCCATTTTTCTTCCCAGACACGTTGCTGTCACTTTTCTGGCCCGCTCTTGCAGCTCATCACCTTTTTTTTTGTTTTGCAACATTCTGTGGCCATGTAGTACTCCAAAAAACGTGACTCTAGAGGACAGATTGGGTTTTGTCAGATGATGGAAACATTCAGTGAACACGATGGAATGTGTGATAATAAAATTAAGACATCTTCTCAGAGAGCCTTCAAAAGGTCTATTATTCTGGAGCACTTGACACGGCTTGCTCTCTCAAGCTAAACAGAGCCTATATTTTGGAAGCCCGCCAGAACATCTTTTGGGAATTTTTTTTTTTTTTTTTCTTTTGTCACTCTGTCATTCTTTGGCAGATGAGACATTTTTAATTTGGCACACTGCGCATGAAGAACAAGTAGTTAGAATTTCCTTCAACACTCGGTAACATCAAAGGACATGAATCTTGGAAATTGCCTGGTATTAGCCAGGCATCTTCATATGATCTAGCCTTGGTTGGCCAGGCATCTTCATATGATCTAGCCTTGGTTGGCCAGGCATCTTCATATGATCGAGCCTTGGTTGGCCAGGCATCTTCATATGATCTTGCCTTGGTTGGCCAGGCATCTTCATATGATCTTGCCTTGGTTGGCCAGGCATCTTCATATGATCTTGCCTTGGTTGGCCAGGCATCCTCATATGATCTTGCCTTGGTTGGCCAGGCATCCTCATATGATCTTGCCTTGGTTGGCCAGGCATCCTCATATGATCTTGCCTTGGTTGGCCAGGCATCCTCATATGATCTTGCCTTGGTTGGCCAGGCATCCTCATATGATCTTGCCTTGGTTGGCCAGGCATCCTCATATGATCTTGCCTTGGTTGGCCAGGCATCCTCATATGATCTTGCCTTGGTTGGCCAGGCATCCTCATATGATCTTGCCTTGGTTGGCCAGGCATCCTCATATGATCTTGCCTTGGTTGGCCAGGCATCCTCATATGATCTTGCCTTGGTTGGCCAGGCATCCTCATATGATCTTGCCTTGGTTGGCCAGGCATCCTCATATGATCTTGCCTTGGTTGGCCAGGCATCCTCATATGATCTTGCCTTGGTTGGCCAGGCATCCTCATATGATCTTGCCTTGGTTGGCCAGGCATCTTCATATGATCTTGCCTTGGTTGGCCAGGCATCCTCATATGATCTTGCCTTGGTTGGCCAGGCATCCTCATATGATCTTGCCTTGGTTGGCCAGGCATCCTCATATGATCTTGCCTTGGTTGGCCAGGCATCCTCATATGATCTTGCCTTGGTTGGCCAGGCATCCTCATATGATCTTGCCTTGGTTGGCCAGGCATCCTCATATGATCTTGCCTTGGTTGGCCAGGCATCCTCATATGATCTTGCCTTGGTTGGCCAGGCATCCTCATATGATCTTGCCTTGGTTGGCCAGGCATCCTCATATGATCTTGCCTTGGTTGGCCAGGCATCCTCATATGATCTTGCCTTGGTTGGCCAGGCATCCTCATATGATCTTGCCTTGGTTGGCCAGGCATCCTCATATGATCTTGCCTTGGTTGGCCAGGCATCCTCATATGATCTTGCCTTGGTTGGCCAGGCATCCTCATATGATCTTGCCTTGGTTGGCCAGGCATCCTCATATGATCTTGCCTTGGTTGGCCAGGCATCCTCATATGATCTTGCCTTGGTTGGCCAGGCATCCTCATATGATCTTGCCTTGGTTGGCCAGGCATCCTCATATGATCTTGCCTTGGTTGGCCAGGCATCCTCATATGATCTTGCCTTGGTTGGCCAGGCATCCTCATATGCCGCGTACACACAACAGTTTATCATGACGAGAAAAATGGTCATTAAAGACGACCGTGTGGGCTCCAGAGCATTTTTCATGACGTGAAAAAATGGGCATCTAAAATTTAGAACATGCTCTATATTTTTTTTTTTTTTTCTTGACGTTTTTCATGTTGTAAAAAAAAAAGTGTGTGTGCGCTTTAACGACAAGGGGGGGGGGGGGGGGGGTGACATGCATGCTCAGAAGTGAGTTATGAGAAAGGGAAATTTGCATAAGCTGGTTTGACAAGAATCACGTCGAGGGAAAACATTGTTTTTCGATGACCTGAAAAGTGTGTGTGCGCTTTAACGACAAGGGGGGGTGACATGCATGCTCAGAAGTGAGTTATGAGAAAGGGAAATTTGCATAAGCTGGTTTGACAAGAATCACGTCGAGGGAAAACATTGTTTTTCGATGACCTGAAAAGTGTGTGTGTGTGTGTGTGTGTGTGTGCGCGCGCAAGTTTTTACACTTTATTACCAAAAGTATTGGGACACCTGCCTTTACACGCACAAACTTTAATGGCATCCCAGTCTTAGTCCATAGGGTTCAATATAGAGTTGGCCCACCCTCTGTAGTTTATACCTGCTTCAACTCTTCTAGGAAGGGTGTCTATAAGGTTTAGGAGTGTATTTGTGAGGTCAGGCACTGATGAAGGCCTGGTTCAGTCTCTGCACCAATTCATCCCAAAGGTGTTCTGTTGGGTTGAGGTGCAGGCCAGTCAAGTTCCTCAAACTCGCTCGTCCATGTCTTTGTGCTTTGCGCACTGGTGCGCAGTCATGTTGGAACAGGAAGGGGTCATCCCCAAACTGTTCCTGCAAAGTTGGGAGCCTGAAATTGTCCAAAATGTCTTGGTATTCTGACAGCTTAAGAGCTTCCTTCACTGGAACTAAGGGACCAAACCCAACCCCTGGAAAAACAACCCCACACCATAATCCCCCTCCACCAAATGATTTGGACCAGTGCACAAAGCAGGGTCCATAGGAATTTGAGTGGAGACTGTGCCAGGCCTTCTCGTCCAACATCAGTGCCTGACCTCACAAATGCGCTTCTGGAAGAATGGTCAAACATTCCCATAGACACACTCCTAAACCTTGTGGACAACCTTCCCAGAAGAGTTGAAGCTGTTATAGATGCAAAGGGTGGGCCAACTCAATATTGAACACTACAGACTTAGACTGGGATGCCACCAAAGTTCATGTAGGTGTCCTAATACGTTTGGTAATCTAGCTCAATCTCCTTGAAAACCCATATGATATTGTATAAATCAAAGCAATACTTTATTTATGAATAATTCCTGGTGATGGGGTATGTAGAAAGGATTGGGTGCCCAAAGGGAGAATTCCTGTGAGTGAAAAATAACTGCTTCTGGACAGCAGGAGACATGATAGATCTTCAATTAAACAGAGTTGCAAACTGACCCTAAACAGCGGCTGCTGTTTCTCCAGTGTGAAAGCCTGAGGTCTTGCACACTGGGGTGGTGCGCTAGTAGGACAGGGAAAAAAGTCCTGCTAGCCCCATCTTTGGAGAGGTGTGTGTGTGTGTGTGTGTGTGTGTGTGTGTGTCGCTCCTGTCCATTGAAATAAATGGGAGAGCGTGGCTATACCGCCTGCAATGCGCCTCCGCGGGCAGTTTTAACCTTTTCTTGGCGGGGGGGTTAAAACCGCCCCACTAGTGGCCAAATAGCGCAGCGAAATTGGCAGTAAAGCGCTGCTAAAAATATAACAAATTGAATGCAAACCTCTGAACTACATGTAGTAGTTGGTGTACTTGATGACTAACCTGAAAATGTGGAGGCACCACCTAGCGGCTATAGACGTGTATATATTATATGTGTTAAAATCCTAGGTAATGGCACTTAAATTGTGGCCTGCACCAGAAATCACAAAATGTTAAGAGTCTTTTGTACATCCGAGTGACAATAAAAACAAGAACTGATGCGTTTCAGCAATGGCCTTGGTCGTAGCTGAAATCACAAAGTGCATATGGATTAATGCCTATTTATGAGCATGCCCTTATGCATAATACATGCCTAACACACAATCAAACTAAACATTTTTGGAGGAAGTGGTCCTGTTTCCCTTTTTTTTTTTTTTTTTTTTTCTATGGGGGAAAAAAAAAAATGATATATTTTATAAATATATATAAATTTAATGTTAGTATTTATTGGCGTATAACGCTCACTTTTTTACCCTGAAAATAGAGGGTAAACTGTGCCTGCGTGTTATACGCAGGGGGCCGCGGAAAGTTTTTTCCTGAAACTTCCCTCCTAAAGTTAGGGTGTGTGTTATACGCCGATGGAATACTATATATAAATACATTTATTTAAAAAAGTCATGCTCTCGGACAAATTTTAAATCCTAGAAACTTTTATATCCGGAGAAAAAAATGTCCACCCCCTGTATAAAGATTTGTGGTTATGGCTCTCTAATCTAAACTGTCAGTCAAGGGCACATGGAAAGAATTCATACATTTGTTCTGCTTTCTTTTAGCACATTTTGAGATTTTATTACATCTTGATTACATGTTCCTTTTGTATAATTAGCTTCGTAGGATCTGTGTCTTTGTGGTCGGGTAGGGGTGTGTGAGGTTTCTGAAAGTCCGCCAAGATTATTTATTTAAAGTCTCATGTATCTGTAAGTCGTGTGGTGACCTGTAGGAAAATGGTTACATCAGACTACAGTTTAGATTTTAGTGCCAAGCTACAACTCAGTCGCTCTGTCATGTCTTCTCCATTTTTTGGCAGTCCCAGGAAGTTTATTACAAAAAAGCACACGATCAAAGCTCAAAAGCACACTACCGATCGCCCACATGTTCATTCAGAAAGGGGCTGATAAATACATATTTACTGACCCCTTCCCTCACATATAGCCCCACTCTTCCTCTACAAATGTGCATTTGTTGGCCGGGGAGCACTTTATTTTTTTCAAAGCCGGGCACCCCTTACATAGACTCCCATGTTCAACGTCGGTTTAGTCATGGGCACAGTGAGGCATACAGATGGACACCCTAGGCTTATACGCGCTCCACATTTTTTGTAGTAAAATTGGGTGTCTCGGCTTATATTTAGGTCGGCTTATACTCGCATGTGTATCTCTCTCTCGCGCTCTCGCTCTACAGGAAGGATGTCGTGTGTTCTGAAACGATAACAAAAATCAGGTTCTGGTGGATCTACTGTACAGCAAATCCATGATTAAAGTCTAGTATGGCTGGTCCTAGGCTGCTAACTTTCTGATGGCGACGCAAGGAGACACTTGCTAGATGGTTTGAGTTCATGAATATGAACGGAGGAGAACTTGGTAAAAATGACTGGCGTGCGCCAGATGTGCCTGGGCACACCCTAATCACCAATTGAGATGCAGATTCCCCCTGCTGATATTGCACCAATGCCCCTGAATGGGGCTCCTAAATGGGGGGGGGGGGGGGGGGGACACTGTCCATGTTTTGATACATTTTGGATGCACACCCTAATGCAATGGGCTGTGCACACCTATGGTACAAATGTTCATCTTCATAAAGACTAGCGTCTCCTGACGGCACTAGAGGCAGCCATCTGTCTAGAGTGCCTTCAGGAGATGATGGTCTTCTTCATCAAGCCTTAATGAAGTTTCCTTTGTGCATTCTGTTGTGATTTTATTCATGCAGATTGCTCAAGCCCTGAAGGATGAGGCTTCTGTTGGCTGTGTCTGATGCTCTTAACTATTAAATACAGTAGAACCGTTAATTACGAGCATATTTCGTTCCAGGAGAATGCTCGTAATCCAAAGTACTCGCATATCAAAGCAAGTTCCCAATTTGAAGTCAATGGAAACAAAAATTTTGTTCTGCATTGACTTCAATGGCATGCGGCCAGAGGCACTGGGGGCGCCGGAGAGCCTCAAAGGCCCAAGGTCAGCCGAACTGTCAGGCCTTTCCATGCATTTCCAAACAGCAATGTTTGGCTCTGGCGCCCCCCATCTCAGGCCAAACCTGGTACTGCACACCGCTTTGGCCTGAATCCTGCTCTTTTTGCGAGAACATTTGGAAACCGAGTTAGGGTTTTTAGAAATGCAGTTTAACAAGCTTGTATTGTAAAATGCTTGTTAACTGCGTTACCTGCAATCCGAGGTTCCACTGTACTTCAAAAAGTCCTCAAAGTGAGATGAACCTTTGTACTCCTCCTATACGCATTCAACAATCGGATATCTGCTTTAGTGGACAGTAGACATGTGCATTCCTTTTCGTCCAAATTCCTGGGATTTTCGAGTGATAACAACCGCGCAGAATCAAAGATCCACCATAAATGTTTATTTTCGTTGCAACAACAATTTGATATAGATAGAAGATTTAACGTGATGGTGACAATGGCAATCTGTGGCTATCGAACCTGTGGTTGAATGTGTCTAACCTTAACTCTTATGCCGCGTACACACGATCGGTTAAACTGATGAGAACTGTCTGATGGACCGTTTTCATCAGTCCAAACCGATTGTGGGCGCCATCGGTTAAAAAAAGACCACTCGTTTTAAATTTAACTGATGGATACCTAACTGATAGCAAAAAATCGATCGTTTGTAGGCACGACCATCGGTTAAAAATCCACGCATGCTCAGAATCAAGTTGACGCATGCTTGGAAGCATTGAATTTTTTTTTTTTTTCAGCACGTCGTGTTTTACGTCACCGCGTTCTGAAACGATCGGTTTTTTTAACTGATGGTGTGTAGGCGCGACGGACCATCAGTCAGCTTCATCGGTTAACCAATGAAAATGGTCCATCAGACCGTTTCTCATCGGATGGACTGATCGTGTGTACGCAGCATTAGTCCAAGAATAATCGACGTGGAGAGAAAAGATTCAACATTCAAGACATGAAGATTTTACGAAGCAGCTAAAAAAACATATGATTGCCTCAAGAGGCCATTTATGGTGAAATGCTCCGCCTATAGAAGAATTCTAATGTTGGTTGACTAGTAATATAATTACTATTCATACAACATTAGACTTCTACTCTAGCTTGTGCGCGGAGCATTCAACCAGAAATGTACAATCGTGACGTCTTACAGTTTAGCTGCTCTGTTGAATCTTCTTGGAACGTTCGACAGACACCATAAGCCTTCAATGACAGATTTGACCTTTAATTCAGATTTTTGGACGAATGCTTTTTTTTATTTTTTTACAAAGTAAATCGAAACAAATTTTGGGAGTAACTACATTTTTGGGACAAAAATGCAATATTTCAGTGTGCATGCGTCTAGTGGACAGACTGGCTTGGTCTGTCGGTTTGATCCAATGTTCCATTCTCTGATGTGCGCCTGGCTGCCAAGTGCCTAATGCTTTCCACAGTCAGTAAACGGCTCTGCAGCTGTGTTTTATTTTTGGGTAGAACTTAAATAGGGTGGTGGTGAGCCGAATGATACTCCAGTAACTAAACCTGAAAATGAGGACACTAACTCTTCAGGGTGAAGGCACCTCCTTTTTAGTGTATAGATGAACAGTACAAAACAGGGGCTCTCTAAAAGGTATACAGTCCAGAGCAGGGACAGAATGACCATTTGGGCACTGCCTGAGGCCCCATGCCACTAGGGGGGCCTAATCGTTTATCAGTCCCTGAAATGTCCCTTACCGACATGCTTTTGTTCTAAAAATCCCAAGATTATAGCTGCCCCACCTCTCCAGTACCTTTTCAGCGCGTGGGGCCCCCCATAATCTCCTATTGCCCAGTGGCCCCATGAGTTGTCTGTCCGCCCCTGGTCCAGAGTGTACAAATGGTAACTGCTGATCTCCCAGAAAGTCTTTAGCTCCCGAAGGCTGGTACTCTCTATTTCCTGATCACTTGGCTGTCTCATGCAATGTCGGTCAACTTCTCCACTCCAGTTGCTTGTGTCCTGCATCCTTAGGAGGCTTTCTGTAAATGCTCCAGGAAGATGAAACGAGTCCCCAAGCCAAAGCTGGGTTCCCACAAAAGGTGGTTGCATTCCAGGCAGATGCAATGTCCCAGGGATGCAATAGCCCTCAGGTTGGGTCTTATGCCGCGTACACACGATTGGACATTTCGACAACTAAACCATGGATTTTTATTTTCCATTGACGTTTGCTCCAACTTGCCTTGCATACACACTTTTACACAAATGTTGTCAAATTCCGACCGTCAAAAACGGTGACGTACAACAAGCCAAGAGAAAATAAGTTTAATGATTCAGAGCATGTGTCAAATTCCGAGCGTGTGTAGGATTTGTGTGCGTTTTTTGACTTGAGTACACACGGTCGGAATTTCCGACAAGAACTTTTGTTGTCAGAAAAATTGAACGGCTTTTTTTTTTTTTTTGGGTGGGGGGGGGGGGGGGGGGTTGGAAATTCCGACAGCAAATGTCCAATGGAGCATACTCTGTCAGATTTTCTGACAAGCTCGCATCGAACATTTGTTGGAAATTCCCACCGTGTGTACGCAGCATAACTCTCTCTCAGGAACAAGAGACTCTAGCCCAGGGGTGCCCAACCAGTGGCCCGTGATCCTCCTACTCTGGGATGGAATAAAATAGAAAAAAAAAATAAGTTTGACTAAAATCAGTGTATGTATATATGGGCATATCTGTTCTGCGGTGGTTACTGGGATGAATTCAAACTGATCCACAGGTGCAGAGAAGTGCACCTGCGATTTACCTGCACTGAGCAATAGACTTCTGTTCCCTTCTGAGTTTTGGTGTGCTTTCTGAAAGTGCACCACACCTACAGGATATAGTATAATAGAAGTCTATGGCAAAGTGTAGCTAACCTGCAGGAATGCCACAGGTGAATTGTGCAGCACCCATAAGGCAGGTAAACAACTGTGACCAAATCTGACCATCCTATAAGGCGTGGAAGATGTAAATGTACTTGTGTCTGTTTACAAATGCCTACCACCAATCTGCTAAAAAAAGTGGGCTCTATAGAGCCAAGTGGGCTGCCATCCATCCGCTCATTATGACCCGTGACAGGTTACCAAGTCTCTTAAATGGACCTTGCTCTTCAAAGGGTTGGGCACCCCTGCTCTAGCCCCCTTTATACCTCCCTCAGCCCCCTTCTGGTCATCTACTATATTGACAGGGATTGGCTGGAGAACTACTTAACATGCAGGCTGGGGTCATATTCTCTCCTGTGGGGGGGAGGAGTAATTGAGCCCATAACTACAGAGCCCAGAGCAGACCTAACAAATCAAGCAAGGCTCTCCCTGACTACAGGGAGGCCAAAAACTAAATTTAACTGAACAATGGCACTATGGGGTTCTACATGATGGCGCGGGACAAAAATAAATGGGACTCGATTCTGATATACATTCAGTAAAATGTTTCTTCAAAAAAGAGGACCTCTGAAGTATAGTGTGGGTGGACTTTGTTCTGGTTCTAGCCTGCTAGCTCTCTAATCATGACAAAGGGATCCTTCAGCAGATGAGACAATTCTGGTATGTGTATTGAGTGCCTATTATCTTATAATGTAATTCATTTTTATTTTTTCCAGACAAATTTTACTTTCCATACCTAGCCTCCTGAAGAGTGGGGAGCCAGGAAAGGCATGTCTGACAGTCAAGCGACACACCGATTCCGTGGATGTTCAGGCCATCCTCGAAGTTGGTGAAACAAACCACACTGTTATCAATGATCAGATCCCACCTGGTGATGCCTTTAAAACCTATGAATTACAGGTTAGTGTTGAGATTTTAACTTCTAGCTGTGGTGTAACAGGGGGTAGGAGAAGTAGTGCCCTTTACAGGAAGGCCTTGATTGGCAGTCAACACTAGCTGAAGGATTCATTCGGTGGATTGAATTTGTGGCTGATGAACAGAGCAGATATGCTCGTATGTATTACACCTGTTTCCAGGGCATAAATGTTTATGTGCACAGTAACACGTTTATGAACCAACTAGTATGGCAGCCAGCCAATGGACTATACCAGACTGGGTAAGGAGGATGCACACATCTCCATAATGGGGACTGGCTGGTGGTAGTGACGTCATTAAAGTTCATCTCAAGGCTAAACTTGCTTTAGGTAGAATGTTAAAGGGTTGGAAGGTGTCAGTTGTCACTTCTCATTGGAGAGCTTTCCACTCTCTCCCTGTCTTTGTGACAAGTGTTGGAGAAGAAGAGACCCTCTGTTGGTTTCTCTTTCTCGACTACACAGAGTGATTATAGACTTGGGGCTCCACAAGCAGAGAGCCCCCCTTAGTTGAGTGGTGGGAGTGGCTGGCTCAGGCTCTCAGCAGCTTGCTGATCCTCCTGACCATGTTGTGATCTTGCCCAAGCCTGGACGAGCTCTGACTTCAGCCGATAGCGGGCTTCAGAACAAACTGCACTCCTGTGATCCAAAGAAGCTTTTAGCTGTCCTCCCTTCTCCTTAGCAAATAGGACTGTTTCAAAATTAAGCCCTCAATTGGGTAGTAACTAATACCGAAATTGCCAGAACTTCAACTGGACTTTACTTGGTCACCTTCTTGCTTTGCTGTCTGGTAGAGGTTTATTGCTTGGTTCTCCACTTTAAGACTTGTACCTTACAGTCTAAATACAGTAGTAGATCTTCAAATGTATAAAAAATTTCAGTACAGCACTTCAACATTTTTTCCTTTTGCTTTTTAAAATTCAAATTTTTATTATTTTTTTGACTAATTTCTCAAACAAAAACCACATGCAATGCTAGAAATGTGTTCATGTGAGAAAAATGTTCAAACTGCTCCTTTAAAAAAAAAAAAAAAAAAAAAAAAATTAAATCCTCACTATGGTTTAAAACTTTTTATATACTGGTATTTATTTTTCCTCACGATGGTTGAAAACTAACTTTATGATTAGAAATTTGAATGATAAAGTTATGAATACAACAGTGAACATATTGCCAGCTTTAGGCTGGGCTAACTTCATCGCGGCATGTGGCTCCCAGCAGTGCGTCCCGGTTCACCATTTCAGGCCCAATTTTTTGCTGAAATGGACCAAAAGATACACAGGGCTCCTGTGCAAATTCGCACTAAAGCCACAGCGAAGATGTGCAAACCGGCTCCCTAGTGGGCTGGTCAAAACCTCTGGCTATAGCAAATTGGATGCGGGGGAAATCCATTCTAATTTGCAATGGCGTGAACCCAGTGTAACAAGGTCCTGGGTCCCCTTTGGTCTAATGAGAACCTCTCCGATTTGGGGACAGCTGATATCCTGTGAAGAGTGGGTGTAATGCAAGGTAGATTAATGGATGCCAGACACTTCAATGCAAATATTTATTTTCTGTTGAACAGACCTGTGGAAGAGGAGGTTTAGGGCCAGGACACCCTTTAGTAGTTGCAATGTAAATTGGTAGACTTCAACTTCTATAGGTAGACGCAGCCATGCAGGGAAAGGCATCAGCAAGATGCCACATCTGCATGTGTAGGATCTTTGTCTCCTATGGCACAGTCTTATAATGGTATCTAACACAAGTTGTAACAAACTTCCGTACTTCCTCTACAACCACTTCTAGATCTGAGCTCCCAGTCTCTCACTAGACTTGTTGGTCCACTGCCACTTGATCTCCAGAGCTCTTCCAACCTTCTCACTGAGTATCTTCCTCATGCGTCACCACACTGGCCTGCTCAGTCCCTAGCTTGGCACACAAAGCTGCTCTGCTAGCGTTGCCACCACTGGCAGGCTCCCTAGCTTGGCACACAAAGCTGATCTGCTAGCGTCACCACCGCTGGCTCAGTCCCTAGCTTGGCACTCGGATACTCCTCAAGCATCACCACACTGGTGTACTCAGTCCCTGGCTTGGCACACAAAGCTGATCTGCAAGCATCACCTCTGCTGGCTTGACACCTGCTGAAGCTTCCTAATTCTTCACCATTCCCGGTTGTTGAGAATATTGCTCCAGTACTTCAGCTAATCACTGTGGTCCCGGGTAATAAAGTGGATAATCCCTTAGTGGCGACAGCCTCCCTTCTACCTCCGACAGGTTCTCCAGCCAGCAGAACCATCACTTTATTTTTGGACTGCAAGCTGCAGTCCCAACCCTACCCTGCTTTCTTGCTTCTGGATAGGCCCTCAGACAGCCTAGCAGCCAGATGTGCCTGGGATAGGCCTTAGGCTCTGGCCTAGCAGCACAACAGACAGCTGTCCAGGTAACACAGAACCCAGATCACCTCACCCAAATGGGCTCTCCCAGCAGGCCAAGGGACCCAGGAAGGTCCCTGCCCATTGGCTGAGATACCCTATTCATTCCTAATCGGTCCTTGCAACACCCCAGATACCCAGCCAACTAGTGAAGAAATGGATTCTGGACAGCCACACTCCGATAAAAGCCTTTATTGTAATGAATAGTCAATGTCGATGTGACAACAGAAGCAGGATAAACGGCTGACGTTTTTCACAGCATCATTGTTGCTTAGTCATAGCTATGAGTAGGCAACATTGATGTGTTGAAATATGTCAGCTGTTCTGCTTCTGTTGTCACATGAACGTTGACTATTCATTACAATAGAGGCTTTTATCGGAGTGCGGCTGTCCAAAATCCATTTTTTCAATATTGCTGGTGCCGAGCCTGCTCCTGGCTTCCACTTTGAGGAGGGCATTTTCTTTAGTACACCACCTGGAGCGGTTTTTGCCATTTTTGTATCCAGCCATCTAGTGACCGAAGGGAGAAGTGCAGCAATTCCAGAATTGGGATGGAATCTATTGATCCCCCTAACAATTGGCCAAAGCAACTATGCCTGGGAGGTAAATGTACTAGCAACCCTGCCTAAACATCTGGGTGCTACACCAGTCTTAGACTTCCATCTGGTATTACAATATGCCAATCAATGCATTAACTATTTTGTCTCTAATTGCCCTCCGTCTGTACAGGTGCCAGAGGTGAAACAACCAACTCCAGTGTTCCTCCTCATCAGAGCTGTCAGTGGGAACTACAACTATACGGCTCGCAGGTCTGTGGTCCTCGCTCCAGCTGGCAATGTTGCCTTCATCCAGACAGACAAGGCACTGTACAAGGGTGGCCAGGAAGGTACTATATTTTCTGTTTAACAGCTATAAAAATGAATGTCTTTATATTGTGTTGTGATTCCTGGTTTACCCTAAAGTAGTAGTGTTTTTTTTTTTTTTTTTTTTTTTTTTTTTTTAACCTTTCACACTTGTGTACAATTATTTTCATGCCGTTTTAGAGGTTTGCAAGTTGGCTGCTAGGAGCTCTAACACACAAGGAGGGCATTCTTTAGTGAGTCTTATTGCTCAGACTTGGATTTACGAAGAGTCAACACAACCACTGTATAGTACTTGTAAGCAGAATATAGAACCTGTGTATGAAATCAAATATATCTATCTCTATATATCACAAAGTGAGTACACCCCTCACATTTTTGTAAATATTTTATTCTATCTTTTCATGTGACAACACTGAAGAAATTGCACTTTGCTACAATGTAAAGTAGTGAGTGTACAGCTTGTATAACAGTGCAAATTTGCTGTCCCCTCAAAATAACTCGACACACAGCCATTAATGTCTAACAAGTGAGCAAAACCCTTAAGTGAGAATGTCCAAAGTGTCATTTTTGTATGGCCACCATCCTTCTTCTTTTTTTTTTTTTTTTTTTTTTTTTTTGCACCTTGCCTTAACCCACTTGGGCAAGGAGTTCACCAGAGCTTCACAGGTTGCCCCAGAGTCCTCTTCCACTCATCCATGATGACATCACAGAGTTGGTGGATGTTTGAGACCTTGTGCTCCTCTGCCTTCTGTTTGAGGATGATCAATAGGGTTTAGGTCTGGAGACATGCTTGGCCAGTCCATCACCTTTACCCTCGGCTTCTTTAGCAAGGCAGTGGTCATCTTGGAGGTGTGTTTGGGGTTATTATGTTAATACTGCCCTGCAGCCCAGTCTCTGAAGGGAGGGGGGATCATGCTCTGCTTCAGTATGTCACAGTACATGTTGGCATTCATGGTTCCCTCAATGAGCTGTAGCACTAATACAGCCCTGGGCCATGACTCTCCCACCACCATGCTTGACTGTAGGCAAGACCCACTTGTCTTTGTACTCCTCACCTGGTTGCCGCCACACACGCTTGTCACCATCTGAACCAATTAAGTTTATCCTGGTCTCATCAGACCACAGGACATGGTTCAAGTAATCCATGTCCTTAACTCTGCTTGTCTTCAGAAAACTGTGGGCTTTCTTGTGCATCATCTGTAGAAAAGAGTTCCTACTGGGACAACAGCCATGCAGACCAATTTGTGTGTGTGTGTGTGTGTGTGTGTGTCTCTCCCCACCCCTTCAACCTCTGCAGCAATGCTGGCAGCACTCAGTGTCTATTTCCCAAAGACAACCTCTGTATATGACTCTGAGCACGTGCACCGAACTTCTTTGGTCGGCCATGGCGAGGCCTGTTCTGAGTGGAACCTGTCCTTTTAAACCGCTGTATGGTCTTGGCCACCATGCTGCAGCTCAGTTTCAGGGTCTTGGCAATCTTCTAGCCTAGGCCATCTTTATGTAGAGCAACAGTTCTTTGCCATGAGGTGCCATGTTGAACTTCCAGTGACCAGTATGAGAGAGAGAGCGATAACACCAAATTTAACACACCTGCTCCCCATTCACACCTGTGACTTGTGTAACCCTAATGAGTCACATGACACCGGGAGGGAAAATGGCTAATTGGGCCCATTTTGGAAATTTTCATTAGGGGGGTGTACTCACTTTTGTTGCCAGTGGTTTAGACATTAATGGCTATGAGTTTTCTTGCGGGGACAGCAAATTTACACTGGCTACTTTACATTGTAGTAAAGTGTAATTTCTTCAGTGTTTCATGAAAAGATGGACTAAAATATTTACGGAAAATGGGGGGGTGGTGGAGTGTGTCCAGGGCTCTGTTGGACACATCTGCCCTCACTTTGTCCAATGGCAATTGTTTCCCCAGACAGGAAGTGAAGGTAAATTTGTAACTGACACAGACAGAAACAAGTTGACAGGGCATCTAACCTCCCCCCCCCCCCTCCCTATTTACTTGCTCCAAAAAAATGCTAGGTATACAGAACAAGGGCTTTAGGCCTGCACCCAATGTTCTGTACCTATGTAGACACAGCTGTCTCCTATAGCAACCAAAACCTCGCAACACGTGCAGGGTTTTCTTAGATGGGTCCGCCTTGCTGCTTTCCCAGCCTCTTCACAGTCCCCAGCTCATGAAGAATAACCTCTGGTAATTCATCTAAGAACTCCATCCTTTTCCTCCATGGCCCCAGGTGACAGACAAACTTTTTCTGGCCGGCCTTAGACTCCAGACCTCACACATCCACACCAGACCAAGGTGTGATGTGGGAGGTCCCCGATCACCTGACTTCCTCCTAATAAAAATATATATAAAAAAATACCCTTTCCCAGCATGCTCGGTGGCCTGAAACGTATGCATATTCAGAACCCTCACTGCAGCTCATTACTAATTCCAAAGACAGCAGTGCCACCTATTGACAGAAGGGGCGAACCACAGTTAAATCGGGCTTGGGAGAAAACCCCAAATGGTCACAAAGACTACAAACCAGCTGGGTTGCCACCTAGCACAGCTAAATTTACCAGTAGCCCCATTTAAGACAAAGGTCTTGCACTAAACTGGACTGGCTGGCAATAAAACCTAATGGGATTCTAACTTTTTCCAAAACTACAACTTGTGTCTAGATGTAAACCTTAGCTTTTTGTAGCCATCCCTGACTTTAGGAACAGCTTCCCTGTATTCTATGTGCACAATGCCAAACAGAATAACTGGTGCATTCCTGGAGGGTACAAGTGGCAATCCTAGTCACATACTTGGTACATGTGCCTGAGAACTATGATACTCTATGGCAGGCAAATTGGGAACTCTAAAGGCCCATGCACACATCAGATATTCCGACAACAATTGTCCGGACGTGTTTCGTTGGATAATCCGACTGTGTGTATGCTCCATCGGACAATTGTTGGACAATTTGAGAGCATGCACAGCCAACATTTGTTGGATATTCCAACAAATGTGTTCCGTCAGATTAGCCAATCATGTGGACACAAATCCGTCTGACTAAAATCCAAAGTATGCTCCGAACCAATGCTAAACATCAGGCAATAGCAGAAGTTGCTTAAAGGGTGGCAGTAAAAAGCTGAAAAAACACGTGGCTTGGTGAATGTTGGCTGAAAATGTTCTGCCGTCTGTATGCAGAACAAGTTCCCGGACAATGCCCTTCAGACAAAAATCCACGGCTTTGTCCGATGGAAGTCCGATCGTGTGTATGAGGCTTTAGAGTAATGAGTGCAGCAACCAAACCTAGTTTCTGGAGACCTGGATCATCTCATAGCTGACCAGAACCTCAAACAATGGCTTTTATGTTCAACTTTATTTCTGTCTGGATACTTTACGGTGTGTGTTGGCAATAACTTGGTGCATGTCTTGTCTGTCTACAGTAAAAATGTACGTGATGGCAATGGACAATAATTTACACCCAGTGGAGGAAACGGTGAGTAGGGTTCAGATCTTTATATCATATTTTTTTTTTGAGTAGATGGAAACCCAATCGCTAAAATTCAATAAGCTAAAAGATGCAATGCTGTGGACAGTCAGACCACACATGTATTGCTTGTTTAGCCTTGGAAAGAAGAGTGCTTCCTCCACAACTGACCATGGGTAGGAGCACTACATATTGTTGCTGCAGCTTTCATTAAAATGTCTGTTCACCCATGGTGGTTCTTTTTGGGGCAGTACTTTAGCAAACCAATTGTCATTCAATTATCTGATACCATTGTCTAAGAAAGCTGACTTGCTTAGTGCTTAACCGTGCCAATAAAGTGGGAATGTTCACTATCTTGTAGTTTTTGTGATTGCCATCCATTCAGGGCAGTGGGCAAAACAAATTCCAACTTGCTGGGAAATCGTATACATTTCTTTGAAGTAAACTACAGAATGAACAGGCTGCATGTTTATTAAACCATTTTATTACAAGCTTAAAGAGTGACCCTTAAAATTTTAGTATATAGTGAAACCTTGGATTTTGCAGTACAAGGTGTGTGTTTGTTTTTTTTTTTTTCTCGCAAATCGAGTATGATTCAAGCCTCTGGTGTGCAGTACCACATTTGGCCAGAGGTGTGGGGGCGCCGGAGCAGTTCGGAAATACTCCATTCCTGAATGCAGCCCAACAGTTTTCGAGTCTCTCCGGCACCCCCCACCTCTGGCCACATGCAGTAATTCATGCCATAGAAGTCAATGTGGAACACATTTTTGTTTACATTAACTTCTATGGGGACACATGCTTTGGATTACGAGCATTCTCCTAGAATGGCTTATGCTCGTAATCCAAGGTTCCACTGTAATATCCAATTTACTCCTGATGTTGGTGATGTTGGCCCTGACTTTTAAAGTCTCTACTTACACCATTGACAGTCATTACCGCACCTCAAAGGAATTTGCGGTGGATTGCTCTTTTGAGGGCAGTAAAGCATTAGTTTCCAAGCATATGGGAGGCAATACTGCTGCCTCCTGAACGACTGAAGTTTTTTTTTTTGGGGGGTTACGGTGATGACGGCAAGCATAGGTGTGCGCAGCCTATTGCATTAGGGTGTGCACCTCAAAGCTCAAACGCACATGTATGTGTGTGTGTGTGTGTGTGTGTGTGTGTATATATATATATATATATATATATATATAACAAACAGTGGGGGCAATGAACAGTGTCGGTAGAGCAGTAGGGTAGAAGTTGGTGTCAGAGCAGTGGACAGTGTCAGAAGGGCATTGGGGGGACTTTGGTGAAATATCAGGGGTCTAAACAGACCCCTGATGTCTCACTTTGAGACACAGAAATGGACTGAGGACAGATATTCCCCAGTCTCTTTATATGTATCCAAGCAGCAGGGGGAATCTTCCCAGCACAGGGTGAGCCCAGGCACACCCTTTGCGCACGCCTATGACGTCAAGCCAAACATTTAGTTCATGGTTGGGGTGCAGTCTTGACTTTGATGGGCAATGCAGACTGTAAGGCCGGGTTCACACTGTCCCCGCATGTGGCTCACAGCAGGGGTCCGGTGCATGCCGGTTCAGGTCCGATTTTTGGGCTGAAATAGAACCTGAAACGCACCAAAAAAAGCACAAGTTTTTCGGGCACACGGCACTGGATCCGCTGCGGAGATGTGAACCCGGCCTCAAATGCAACATGGCAATTTAATATACTGTTTGAGAGAATTTTTTGCTTCACAGCCATGGAAAATTTTATGTATGGGACTATCAATCCATTAGTCTAACTTTTTTTTCTTTTTTTTTTTTTTTTTTTTTTTTTTTTGTTCCCTGAAATCTATGTAAAGGTAAGAAAATAAAATATTCAGATTTGTGAGCGCAATCTTTCTACACATTTTGAAGTTGCCATTTAAGGTTCATCGGTAAAGAATGCTGCTCTTCCTAGCATTGAAGCGGAAGTTTTAGTCAACGTCTGTCAAAACATGCGGGTCGCCTGGGAAGATTTTTGATAACTTCCTTCTGCTCAACTGATATTTTCAGAACAAATGGAATGCATACATCTCCCCCTGCAGGGACACAAAGCATTGAAAACATGGGTATTCCCTACTGTGTGGCTTTAATTCCTTTAAAGGTGTTTTAAAGGTTCGTGTTTTTTTTCATGACCAGTGTAGTTTCGGATAGCCCAACCTTCCCATAACCATCATTCCCTCCCCTTAGTCTTACCTTACCCCCCTTCTACTATAAACGAGAGACACAGATGTTGGAGTATAAATGGCCACAACAGCCAATTTTATTTAACCACTTACCCCCCGGACCATATTGCTGCCCAAAGACCAGAGTACTTTTTGCGATTCGGGACTGCGTCGCTTTAACAGACAATTGCGCGGTCGTGCGACGTGGCTCCCAAACAAAATTGGCGTCCTTTTTTTCCCACAAATAGAGCTTTCTTTTGGTGGTATTTGATCACCTCTGCGTTTTTTATTTTTTGCGCTATAAACAAAAATAGAGCGACAATTTTGAAAAAAATTAATATTTTTTGCTGTAATAAATATCCCCCAAAAATATATAAAAAAACATTTTTTTTCCTCAGTTTAGGCCGATACGTTTTCTTCTACATATTTTTCGTAAAAAAAATCGCAATAAGCGTTTATTGATTGGTTTGCGCAAAAGTTATAGCGTTTACAAAATAGGGGGAATTTTTATGGCATTTTTATTATTTTTTTTACTAGTAATGGCGGCGATCAGCGATTTTTTTTTTTTCGGTATTGCGACATTATGGCGGACACTTCGGACATTTTTGACACATTTTTGGGACCATTGGCATTTTTATAGCGATCAGTGCTATAAAAATGCATTAGATTACTATAAAAATGCCACTGGCAGTGAAGGGGTTAACACTAGGGGGCGGGGAAGGGGTTAAGTATGCCTGGGTGTGTTCTTACTGTGGGGGGGGGGGGTGGCCTCACTAGGGGAAACACTGATTTTCTGTTCATACATTGTATGAACAGAAAATCAGCATTTCCCCTGCTGACAGGACCGGGAGCTGTGTGTTTACACACACAGCTCCCGATCCCCGCTCTGTACCGAGCGATCGCGTGTGCCCGGCGGCGATCGCGCCCGCCGGGCACACGCACGGGAGTCGGGGGCGAGCGGGGAGCGCGCGCCCCCTAGTGGCGGCTATACGATAGGACGTATAGCTACGGGCTCTCGCCCAGGAGAGCTGACCTGCCGCCGTATAATGACGGTGCGCGGTCGGCTAGTGGTTAACACATAAATATTTAAATAAAATAACACCAAAACTTTCTTCATTAACAATTTAACAAACCACTTTAATAACCCAGCTTATTGGTCTTTGACGGTAACCCGGCTTCCACCTTAATTTTACCACTACACTGCGGACCCATTAACCATACAGGCCCCCAGCTGACCCAGCTTGGAGACAACCCCTTTTCCACCGCAGTGCAACTATCACCGTATTCCAGTGGACACTGTTCCACTGGAATAACACCCATAAGGGTCCTATCCCACCGATGAGCCCACCACCATTTCCATCACATCTGTAACTGCCACCATCAAAGACCAAAGAACACCGCCACGGCTGTCATGACGACCCTTGTCCACTGACCTGTAATACAAGAAAACGCACAACACAAAATGGGGTGGGTGGGAAAAACTGCCTCCTTGTGTAAAACTCCTTCCCGTACTGTGCCTCGTGCGTCCCCGCCTCCTCCTTGTATATCACTCCACCCCCTTCTGCTCCCACCATGTGCTTTAAGCCCATCCAGCCTCCACCTCCTCTCCCATTAACTCTGTTGCCCAACCTCCACACAGTCATGCCCAGCCCTATGCTATCTTGCCTTTGTCTTTTCACTCCGGGCCTCCCTTCTTAATGCATCCTATGCCTTAAGGTGAAAGACACCTCATTATCATTGGAACCCCCCCCCCCCCCCCCCCGTTTTTACTTACCTGAGCCTGTTCCCCCTGCTGTGCTCCATCTCCTGACGTCCTTCTCCACGGAGTCTGGCCGTTGATTGGATAGAATGATGGCAGCGCAGCCATTGGCTCCCGCTGCTGTCAATCGCATCCAATGACGGGAGCGCGCCTGCAAGCTAACCCCCTCCAATAGAGCTTCCCAGAATGGGTTGGCTTTAGTGGGGAGGAGCAGAGATGGCCACTGTGGGACCCCAGAACAGCAGGATTGGGGCCACTCTTTGCAAAACTAACTGCACAATGGAGGCAAGTATGACATTGATTTAAAAAAAATGTAACCTTTACAATTCCCCCCCCCCCCTTTTTTTTTTTTTTTTCTCTCACGAAGAACGTTACAGGGAAATTGGGGGCCCTTGTTGGTGTACGGCAGCCTTTCTTTTTACCCCAGAGAAACCCTTGAAATTTTTAGGTCTCGGGACCCCTGCTAAAACCAGACCAATGGTCAACAGAATAATGGCCCTTACATTGTTGGTCAGTAGGAAGAATGCCACCCTTAGACAACTAACAAAAAAAAAAATCTATGGTGTCATGCTGCTGGCTCTGCCAAAAGGGGGTGGGTTTTAACCCACATCAGATGGTGCCAATCAGCTACAGGTCAAGAGAACCTTGCAACCTCTGGCCAAAGCCTGTTTGAGAATGATGTACAGTGTAATAGGAAAGTGACCTGTAATAATATGGTACCCAAAATATTGTAGTACAGGGGTCTCCAAACTTTCTAAACAAAGGGCCGGTTTACTGTCCTTCAGAATTCAGGAGGGCTGGACTTTGGCCATTGACGATAGAAAAGGTCCTGACATCAGTGGGGAAAAAATAATACCCCATCTTGGTGTCGGTGAGGGGAATTATACCCCGTCATTGGGCCCCATTGCTGGTTTTGGGAGAAATTGTTTCCCATCGTTGGTGCCATTGGGTGGAATTGTTCCTGTTCATTAGTGTCAGTGGGGGATTTGTGTCCCTTCATTGTCAGTGGGGCTAATAATACCCCATTATTGGTATCGGTGGATGAAATATTGCTTCAAGGGCCAGATAAAAGCAAGCAAAAGGTCGCATCTGGCCCCCGGGCTGCAGTTTGTAGACCACTGCTCTAGTACATTCTTTAAAAAAAAAAAATACGAAAAAAAAAAATAACATTGTAGCATGGTATAACAAGCTGACAGGCAGAAATGTGACTCTACCAAGTGCAAAAAGCAATGGTGATTCATGAAATTCCAAAGGTAGTTTAGGATAAAAAAAAAAAAAAAAAATGTACTATTTAAAATGTACCACAGTAGAATGATTAAGCTAAATGTTGGGCCTTAGGAGTTATTACATTTTAGTAGTATAGGACAGGGGTCTCAACTTTTCAACACGAGGGCCACATTGTAGATTTTACAAGTTTTTGGGGGCCAAAAAATTCAATTATGTATAAAATATCAGCGGTGTCGCCATCAACTGCATCCCTATCAGCAGTGTCCCCATCATTGTTGATGGGGACACTGCTGATGGGGACACCGGTGTCCCATCCACAGTGTCCCTATCATTGTTGATGGGGATGCCGGTGACCCCATGTCCCCATCAGTGGTGTCCCATCAACAGCATCCCCATCATTGCTGAAGGGGACACTGCTGATGGGGACGCTGCTGATGTGTCCCCATTAGTGGTGTCCCCAGTAATGTTCCCATCAGCACAGCAATGTAACACAATAACAAGATCAGCCTGACCTCCATACTAGATGACTTCTGGTCTTCTGCAGCTACCGTCACCGATGCGTGGCACCTCCCTTCTTCCCGCCCACTGTTTGAAGTTGCAATCCCACAAGTGCCGTCACAGGCGCGGCACCTCCCCTCTTCCTGCCCGCTGTTTGAATTAACGATCCTTCCACGAGTGTAGCAGCGGGCAGGAAGAGGGGGGGGGGGGGGTTCCGCGCCGGTGACGTCACTCAAACTTCAAACAGCAGGCGGGAAGAGGGGAGGTGCCGCGTGGCGCCTCAGCTTTTTTTTTTTTTTTAAACGGCATGGCACCATGTTAACACTGCGGGCCGGATAGAACACACAAGTGGGCTGGGGTTTGGAGACCCCTTGTATAGGATGAGGCTGACAAGTTCCAAAACTGAGAACTGCAGGAAGAAGAGTGTCAATGGCATGATTGGTTGGGCAATTATGCCCATATGGTAGGGCACATGAGGAAACAGGGGGGAGGCTAGGTAAAAGTGAGCAAGCCCAAGAAAAGGCCATAATAAACCTAGCCTAGGTATAACGCCAGTGGTGGCATGTCCATTAGGGGCCCCTGATCTGCGTTCGGCCCAGAGGGGATGACACCAGAGCCGCTGCCTGCCACCTAAATTGGGTCCACCATGCTGGAGCAGAGGACACTGGATCCGCTGCCCAAAGCCTGTCGCCTAGATGTGGTAAGTGCCGGACCGGTGGGTGGGGGAAGTGCGATAGTGCCGCTGCTGGGTGTGGTTTGCCGCCCCCTTGCCGGGTTCCTATAGGGCTAGAAGCCTATAGTGGTTTACCCTTGGAACCAGTTGTTAAATGTGTTCAGCTTATCCTCAAGGACAGTCAACAAAATTATTTCCACAACGTTGGGAAAACGCAGAAAAGGCTTGTCCCATGACATGATCACAAAATGTGTATCTGCTGTTGCTGCTCATCTCTGAACATCCTATTAACTGATAATTTTTTTCTTGATGGAGTAAATGAGTTGCTGCGTCTCTCGTTTTAGTCCTTACAGAATTTGTAGAACTGCCTAAATTTCCCTTTTTTTTTTTTTTTTTTTTTTTAGGATCCGGCTGGGAATCTGATACATCAATGGCTGGACCAGACTACGAAGGGATCCTTCCTGTATCAAACTTTCACCATGCTTGAGGATGCAGAGCTTGGAACTTATCAGATTGTAGCTAAAAGACAGTCTGGTGCCTTGGTCACTAAACCTATCAAAACTGATAAGTATGGTATGTATGACTGGTGATTTCTTTGAGCAGTACTATTGGCAATCCTGTGGCAGCTGTTCCATTGCACATAATGGCAGGCTTACCATTGGCATTGCCTTGTGCCCCCCCAGCGCTGACAACTAGACATGTGCAATTAATTTAGTTCCAAATTGTTTTTTTTTTTTATTTAGACAAATATGTTTATCCGGAAATTGAATTTCTTCTTATATTTAATTAGAATTTTCGAACTGATTATAATAAATTATATATATATATATATATATATATATATATATATATATATATATATATATATATATATATATATATATATATATATATATATATATATATATATATATATATATATATATATATATATATATATATATATATATATATATATATATATATATATAAAAATAAATAAATAAATAAATAAATAAATAAATAAATAAATAAATAAATAAATAAATAAATAAATAAATAAATAAATAAATAAATAAATAAATAAATAAATAAATAAATAAATAAATAAATAAATAAATAAATAAATAAATAAATTTTGCAAATCCAAAAAGAATGAAATCTGAAATGACCAACAATAACTTAACTAGTACTAACCATTTTTAAATTATAGGTGTTGGAATTTCCTTTCAAATTTGGCTGTTGAGGAACATAACATATATGAATTTAGTTGAAGTTACAAATTAGGCAAAATAAAAATGTTGCATCTAAACAAAGGGAACAAAATAAGTCATAATTGTTGTTTTGTGCCATTGGTTTAGATACAGCATTTGTTATAATGGATCATTCGTAATTCGTAACTTCGGATAAATCCTTATTCGTTATGGTCACCAAGAGCCAAAATTTTAAAGGAAATTCCAACACCTATAATTTAAAAATAATTTAAAAATGGTTAGTACTAGTTAATGAAATCTGAAATGACCAACAATATCTTAACTAGTACTAACCATTTACTTATCCGAAGTTACGAATGCTCCATTATAACAAATGCCGTATCTAAACGAATGGCACAAAATAACAATTCTAACTTATTTTGTTCCCTATGTTTAGATGCAACATTTTTAATTCGCATAATTTTGTAACTTCAACTAAATTCGTATTCGTTATGTTCATAAACGGACAAATTTGAAAGGAAATTCCCAAACATGTAATTTCAATAGTTGGTTATGGTTGGTGGTTTTGGATTTTTGTTCTTTATAATTTTTTTTTTTTTTTTACTTTTGATTTTCGAAAAAAAAAAAAGTGCACATGTTTACTGACAACGCTGTGCTCTCCTTTAGCCTTTCATTACTTTCTGCTTCTTCAACTCTAGCTGCTTTTTCCATTTAGCCTTTGGGTTGCTACTGAATGATGCCAGAATTCCCTCTGAAGTTAGCAGACCCCAATGTTTAAAGACCAATAACTGGTGTTTTGTTTTTCAGTTTTGCCCAAGTTTAAACTAACGCTGACAGCTCCCAATAGTGTGACCATCCTGCACAAGAATATTTCCATTCAGTTGAATGCCAGGTAGATTAACCAAGACTCATTTATTTTTTTTATTTTTCTTTCTTTGTGCATTTATTTCGATCTTGACACTTGTTGGTCATTGCATCCTAATCCATGTTTATTTGCTAATCATGGCTAGAGGAGTCCATCAGAGAGCCGCAGTAAACTCTCAAGGATCAAATGTACATGAAGCCTGTTCAGTTTATCTCATATTCGGAGTAATTTGCCACCATGAACTGTGTAGGAAACTTGGATAGATGTTCGTTTGGAAGGTCCTTTGTGTTCCCAATTTCTCCCTTTTTTTGTCTGTCTTTTCCCAACTTTATTTATCTTGGTTGCAGTAGATGTTAACCACTTAAAGTGGAGGTTCACCCAAAAAAACAATTTTTAACATTAGATTGAGGCTAATTTTACTAAGCAGAATCGGGTGTTTTTTTAAAAATCTATGCAGTACTTACCATTTTAGAGATGGATGTTCTCCGCGTTTTCCGGGTATGGGCAGCGGGACTGGGCGTTCCTATTTGATTGACAGCTCTTCCGACCGTCGCATACAGCGCGTCACACGTTCCTGAAAGTAGCCGAGCGTTGGTGCGCAGGCAACGTATAGAGCCGCACCGATGTTCGGCTTCTTTCGGCAACTGGTGACGCGATGTATGCGTCCGTCGGAAGGCTGTCAATCAAATAGGAACGCCCAGTCCCGAAGATCATACCCGGAAGCCACGGAGAACCTCTATCTCTAAAACGGTAAGTACTGCATTGATTTTTAAAAAAACACCCGATTCTGCTTAGTAAAATTAGCCTCACTCTGTTAAAGCGGGGGTTCACCCGAATTTTTTTTAAGGACTGAGCCTGTTTTTCAGACTCTGCGTTTACAAGTTAAAAATACGTTTTCTCTCATCGTCCATGGACGGACACAGCTCCTTAAATCTTGACAAGTGGGTTATGTTCCTGTTCACAGGAGAGGATTAGGCAGAAACATGTTAGATAGTTAAATACATGTTGCATTAACAGAGTTGAACAGCCCCGCCCAGGGGGCGGTCCCTCTGAACATAACCCTCCTCCCTGCAGCATGCAGCCTCAGTTTCTTTCTGACTAGCAAAGTAGGATGTATGGCTCCCTTTGGGCCCAGCGCCCTGAGGAAACGTTTTTTCTTTTATTCTTGAAGAATCTTCTATCAACTGTCAGCTGAGACAGGCTGGATATAGAGATTCTTGTAGTCTCCTCATTCCGCCCAGCGAGCATGAGCACACCTTTGCAAAGAGGCTGGGTCTGCCACAACATACCCCATGGCTCCTGGGGTGGCCGGTGAGCTTTGGCTCCAGGGTCCACATACGACTGAGCTGTGGAGTTGTCTTACTCAGTGGACCGGGCTGACAGCTACTCCTACGCGGTGTATGGGACGTTTTGACGTTGCTTCCGCCCTGCAGTGATATGGAGACCCATATCCCCCCCCCCCCCCCCCAAACAGTTTACTATGCTTTGGTTGTGAATTAAATCAATGAGATTTGCTAAGGCAAGTGGGCTGTGCAGTTACTCCAGAGCTTGGTAAATGAGGAAAAGCTTAAAAACGCCTGCAAGAATTTATTTGAAAATAAATTGAACTATTGCTTGCACATGATTAAATGATGGAAGTCAGCAGAGCTTCTGCTCATTTACCAAGCTCTGGAGCAACTGCTCTTGCAAAGTACCATTTGCCTTTAGTAAATCCACCCCAGTGAGTTTATTTAGAAAAGGAAGGCGCTGGTAAATTGCATATTTACTAGCGCCACTCTCCATCCTGAAACGGTCCCTGCAGAACCTGGGGGAGAGGAGGGAAGCCAGCAGCGCTGTGGAGCAGGAGGGGTGGGGGGAAGCCTAGGCAGTAGGGGTAACTGGCCCCTAATTGGGGTGTGGGTGCTTTTTAAGTCAGAAGCTACAAACTCTGTAGCTGCTGACTTTTTAATGAGGACACTTGCCTGTCCTGGGCGCCTGTGATGTCGGCTCTTGTCCTTCAGATTCCATTTTTAGATTGTGTCCTGGCGCCGCCATCCTCACTAAATGGGCAGTGGAGCTCGTTTCCTGGTGTGCTTGGTGAATGGGTGGCTGTCTTTTGGGACACAAGTCCTAGAAGACAGCAGGAGGAGGAAGACTATGGAATAGGAAGTGGCAGATTAGGACGATCTGCCTAGCAACCCTTTTTATATAATTTTTTTTTTTTTTGGTTGATCACCGCTTTAAACCCCCCCCCCCCCCCCCCCCCCCCAAATCGCCATTCTCATCACCCTTTTCCCTGAAATTGCAAAGATCCGTGGCTGAACTCGCAGCCAATCTTCAGACCATCCGCACCGGAACACTTATTTTATTTATTTTTTGTTTTACCCTATCGGACAACCTTTCAAAATTTGTTGTGCAGATCTAAGTCTTATTATTCTTTCCCAGGTACACATATGATCAGGGGGTCCCAGGACAAATATCAGGCAGACTGTGCAGACCACCAAATAACTATTATCCAGGAAACACCTGCAATAGGAGTCCTGATGGCATCTGTGTGCCATTCACTGGAACGGTGAGATCCAACTGCGATCGTAATTGCAAATGTTAACTTTTTTTTCTTTTTTTTTCATTAACCTACATTTCTCTCCCTAAGCCCCTTTCACACTTGCGCAACTTCAAAGTCGCATGATTTTGCTGGGATTTCAAGGAATGTTTGTGTGATTGGCATCAATCGGACCAAAGTAGTGCAGGGACTACTTCTGAAGTCTGAACGACCTGAATGGTTGTCATTGGAAATCATGGGGAACGACTTGTCCCACGATTTGGTACTGGAAAGTAGCATGGCAAGTGTGAAAGGGCCTTGCTTTCCACATTGGTTGCATTTTATGATTCTGATCCATTGAGATCACGTGCCGCATCGACCCATAACAATCGCTCACACTCTACCTTGTAATGACATAAATCATGGTAGATGTACAATGTCCTTCAAAGTTGTACATCTTCAGTATGCTTCAATGCTCCTGTGTTGTAGCCCCCACAGAGATACATGTGCACTGTGGGGGGGGGGGGGGGGAGAAATCATTCAAAAACTGTGTAAGACAACTCATTAATGTTCTGCATAACAGAGTTATGTTAGGCAGCCCATGTGCACTGCAGCTCTCTGCATTATGGTCTGAAGGATTCCTTGCAATATAAAGTGTGATTATTGCGATGTGCGTGATTTACAGCAAGCCGTTTCAAAACCCAACCCCCCCCCCATCTGCTTCAAAGGGCTTAAAGCGGGCATGTTCAAAGTCCAGCCCACGGTCTAATTTTGAACGGCCCGCCTGGTTATCTAAACATGTATATCTTGTGTGGCCCTCGACGATCTTCCAGGGCCACAAAAGAGATGGAATAGATATAGGCTGGCTGCCTTGGAGGGAGGAGGCGGGACAAGTGCCGTGCACACGAGTATTTCCTTTTTACACGGCAGCCTCTAATGGGAAGTCCCATCTCCGGCGCTGCCATTGGACAACTGTTCTGTCCATCAAAGGAGACAGGCCTTTCTCTTACTCCTAAAGAAGCCGCTGTGTAAACAGGAGATTCTCCTGTAGGATATTTTTGGCGCTCATCCTGTCCCCTCCAGGGCTGCCTTCCTGGCAATGGTGGGTGCTCACTTTTTGGCAATATTCTCCAATCCAATATATTTTTCAACTAATTTTAATACATCAACTTCGGAGTGCAATCAGGGAATTTATATAGGCAGTAGATATATACTGATTAGGGCCAAAAAAGAGGCCTAGCACTCCCAGACTTTTCATTATATTTACGGTCAGTATTCATGGGCAGAAGAGCAGACTGGTTTCACAGCGCAGATACTAAACAGTGGGTGAAACTAGAGGAGGACGTTGCTGAAATAAAATTTATCCATGGTGATGATTTAAGCGTAACTTGTGACACCCCTCTCCCATGAAAAATGTTGGTATCTTCCACATTAAAGGCTTGGGATGCAATGGTAAAAAATGAGAAGTGGTCCATGCAGATCGGCCAATGACACCCCTATTTGGAAACCATGAGTTTCCACCAGCAATGAATGCTTCGACATTTTAATAAAATGGAACAGAAATGAGTATACAAGATTGGTCCAGATCCTGATTGAAGGCAAAATGCCCCCGATGGATTCCTTGGGTTTAGATTGCAGAAACAAATGGATACAATATCAACAAATCCGAACATATATTCAATAAATAATTAATAAAAAATGGATTATTGGGTGGACCGGCCACGGAATTTGAGCAGCTATTAATACAGGAAAAAAGACCAACACATGTACTCTCTGTAATATCTTCTCCCCAAAAATATTTGGGGGGGGGGTCTGAGGGCCCCCGAACCCACTTCAAGATAGGAAAATAACTAATATTTCATAACTAGATGGGAGAAAGAACTGAGAAGGATCATTCCCAGAGTGGAATGGGAAAGAGCCTTCCTTATGGTACATAAACTATCAATATCTAGTAGATATCAGGAAAAATATAGAATCTGTACAAGATGGTACAGATGCCCAGTAGATATGCATAAAATTAATATTGAAATTGAGGAGACCTGTTGGAAATGTCAATGCAAAAGGTACAATGTCTCATATATGGTATTCTTGCCCGGAAACATTGATATTCTGAACGAAGATCTACAATGTACATGATAAAATCACGGGGATCAATACACAACCAGATGTACTAGTTGCTCTTTTTTATCTATGATACTGGACCTATACAAGCTATGAAGGGCATTTTAAGACACATGCTTGTGGCAGCATGCACAATTATAGCCCGAAAAGGGGGACACTCAATTGGAGAATGGATATGTGAAATGCATACTCTGGAGATGACAATAGATTCAGAAGCGGGCCTTAAAGAAACATTGAGGATATGGCAGCAATGGGTAGAGTTTAGAGCCTCCACATTAATATCAACATAGTTTCATGTCGGGGAATCTCCTCCTCCTTTTTTTTCTCTTGGGTATGTAGGGTAGTATGAGAGTAGGAATGTAGGCTAGTATGAGAGTAGGAATGAATAGGTATGGGTGTGATAAAATATGAAGGAATCTCCCCCACCAATGTTAAATGAGAACAGACTTATGCATATACATGGAATATGGAGGGGTAAAGATATGTTATTTATTGTGGTGATTGTATGGTCTTGTGTAAATATGAAAAATGTATAGATAGGTGTATGTGTGTATGTATATGTGTATATGTGTGTGTGTGTGTATATATATATATATATATATATATATATATATATATATATATATATATATATATAGTGTGTGTATCTATATATATATATATATATATATATATATATATATATATATATATATATATATATATATATATAGTGTGTGTATCTATATCTGTGTGTGTGTGTGTGTGTATATATATATATATATATATATATATATATATATATATATATATATATATATATATATATATATATATATAATTTGCATTGGTGAATGCCTATATGCCAGTGATGGCGAACCTTGGCACCCCAGATGTTTTGGAACTACATTTCCCCCATCTACACTGCAGAGTGCATGAGCATTGTGGGAAATGTAGTTCCAAAACATCTGGGGTGCCAAGGTATGCCAATCGGCGATTTCATTGCATTAGCAGATCTGCCAGTTTTGTAAACTGACAGGGAGATTGGTGCTGGCTGTGTAAGGTGATGCCTGACTTCAGGTGGTGGTTTAGCTTGTCTGACCTTCCTGTTTTTTGTTTTGTTTTTTTGAAAAGTGTTTTGTAGGCACTCATGATAAGCTGAAGCCCATGTGTACAAGACTTATGCCGCATACACACGACCGTTTTTCGGGTTCTAAAAAATAACGACTTTTTTTTATATCATTAAAAACTATCGTGTGTGTGCTCCAGAGCATTTTTCACGATCTAAAAAATGGGCATTAAAAATTTCAAACATGCTCTATTTTTTCACAATGTTTTTAACGTTGTTTTTAAGGTTGTAAAAAATGGTCGTGTGTGTGTGGGCTTTAACGATGTCAAAACCTGCGCATGCTTAGAAGCAAGTTATGAGACGGGAGCGCTCGTTCTGGTAAAGCTACCGTTCGTAATGGAGTAAGCACATTCATCACGCTGTAACAGACAGAAAAGCGTGAATTGTCTTTTACTAACACGAAATCGGCAAAAGCAGCCCCAAGGGTGGCGCTATCCGAATGGAACTTCCCCTTTAGAGTGTTGTACGTCACCGCGCTTTGCTAGAGCATTTTTTTCACAATGTGTGATCGCATTGAAAAAAAATTGTGTACCTTCTTCGAAAACATAAAAAAAAAAAAACGTGCCTACCACTTTTCCTTCAATGGCCATTCATTGCCTCTTCTAGGTGCCCCTCTGATCCTAGTTTCCATTTTATTTATGGCTCAACTTTTTTTTTTTTTTTTTTTTTTTCTTCTCTTCCCAATAGACCGATTCCGAAGGTACATTTAAAGGAAACGTTGATCTCTCAACATTCCAGCTTGACCGCTCAGGATACCAGATGTCCTTTATTTTGCAGGTCACTCTTACAGAACAGGGGACAAGTAAGTGAATAGTTTGCTAGAAGTGTTAATGTTGTAGCTGCATAATTGGGTTAAAGCCTTTCACAAATTAAAGTCTCTCATAGTTAAGAATACCCAAGCAGAGGTGGTCACCAGCACTGCATTCGGCAAATGGCAGACAACCTTGCCTACAAAGGACGTACTTGTGTACTGATCTGATAAAACCCTGACTTGATGCATTAAAAATATCTATATGGTATTGTTGTGTGTAGGCTAACAAGCCATGTGCATGTTTCATACTCAAATTTCCATATTTTGTCATGTTACAACTAAAAACATGTATTCTATTGGGATTTTACGTGGTGGACCAACACAAACTTGCACATTATTGTGAAGTGGAAGGAAAATGATGGTTCAATTTTTTTTAAAAATCAATGAAAAGTGTGCCGTGCATTTGTATTCTGCCCACTTTACTCTGATACTCCTAACTAATTTCTAGGGGAACGAATTACCTTCAGAAGTCACCTAATTAGTAAATGGCTCACCTGTGTGTAATTCTAATCTCAGTATAAATACAGTTCTATGAAGCCCTTAGGTTTTTTTAATGAACAAATGGCATTATGAACCAAGAAACGCACCAGACAGGTCAGATAAAGTTGTGGAGAAGTTTTAAAGGAGGTTTGGGTTATAAAAGAAAAAAATATCCCAAGCTTTGAACATCTCATGGAGCTCTGTTCAATCCACCATCCGAAAATGGGCAAAGAGTATGGCACAATTTCAGACCTACCAAGACATGGCCGTCCACCTAAACTGACCGGCAAGGAGATCATTCGTCAGAAGCGGCCAAGAGACCCATGGTAACTCTGGAGGAACTGCAGAGATCCACAGCTCAGGTGGGAGAATCTGTCCACACAACCGTTTTCCTCGGCAAAATCCATCAGCCACTTGCTGCACTGTTTATCTCCTAGGGGCTTCTGCACAGTGTTCAGTTTACCTACTGCCCTTTGTGGCTCTTAAGTAGAAGAAAAACTGTCAATTTCACTAGATTAACAACTTAATTGGGTTGCATCAGATATGACCGTACTCTAATCCTTGATGTGTAAATACACGAGCATGAGTATTTGTATTGTGTTCTGTGACAGATGTCCAAGCAACTGAAACCAAAACCATCTCGATCACCAGCCAGCTAGGCCGAGCCCGTTTTGATGATGAGATTATGCGTACAGATTACAAAAAAGGAATTAATTTTACTGTGGGGGTGAGTTGACTTGTAACGTTTTGAAAAATATAAAATTTTATTGAGCATTGTCATGGCAGATTTGGACTACTAGTGGCCAATTTTTTTTCCATGTCTCCATTGTATGACTGTAATCCTCTAGCACAGTGGTTCTTAACCTTTCTAGTGCCATGACCTCTTGATAAAATGCTCCAAGCTGTGGAGTCCCTTCCGCTCATACAGTGATAAAAAAAACCCTTATGGTACATTTTGTGTTATAACTTTTTTAGGTGTTGGGGGGGGGGGGGGGGTGGGAGTGGGATGAGTGGCAGTACTGGGGGGAGTTCTGATCAGCCAACTTAGGTGCTCTTGATCAAGGTCATCTGCTGATCGGAGAACTGTAGTGGGGACTTTTAATGGCAACTAATAACAGGCAGTGTTACTGTGTCTCCAGCTCTGTGGTGTCTCATAGCAGTGACACCTATGCTGAAATCAGATGGGGGGGGGGGTGGTCTCCTCTAGCCCCTCCCACTTCACATTCCTCACCAGTCAGCTGACCTCTAGTCTCTGCCCCCCACCCATGCCGTGAGCTGATTGGGCGGCTGCGAAAAGGCTGGGAAAGCAGTGCAGGCTTCAGGGACAGCTTTTGGTGACCCCTGTCAAATCGTCATTCGACCTCCCCCTGAGGGGGTCCCTACTCCCCAGGTTGAGAACCACTGCTTTAGCAAGAACTTATGCTCATCACCATGAGTCCGCTTTGCATACTGACATGACCCTCGTTATGTCCTACAGTCTACCCATCACACCTAGCTGGGCTTCTTGAAAGGAGGGATGATGATGGGAGATTGGGTTTCTGGGTTATACATGATGTGAGAACTTGCGGCAAAGCAGAGAATCTTGAAAATATACCAGGCTTTTTTTTTTCTCATTGATGGAACATGTACAAGAGGAAGCATATTAAAACTGGTATTGTGATAATGGCATGTGTAAAACTAAAGCATATGTTGACATTTTTTTTTCGCTGCATGCAATAGGTTGTTGTTGAGAATGCACAGGGGCAGCCTGAGAGTGGCCAGGTGGTGGAACTCCAAATGGACGGAATGTTTCTTCAGAACCTGACATCTGATGAGCGTGGCAAAGCACAATGTGAAGTTGATACCTCAACATTTGCCACTTCAAATGTCAACTTTCAGGTGAGTGGATATTGCACTGTACAGCCACATCAGAGCAGATATCTTTCTCGAAGCTGTTTAGTTTATTTTATAGCGCAATCATTCTGTAGCAGTTCAGGGTAATTCTATATAACTCGTTTTAGTAAGTCTAACATTCTATTGTAAGAATACAGACAAGCATTGCGCCTAGTTGGTCAGAAACCAATTAACCACCCAGAGCGTCTTCTGCTCTGTAGGAAACCTTGGCATCTAAAGCACCCTACGTTAATGCAGACAGCAAATGGAAGCTCCATTCAGTTAGGGTCCCTAATAGGAACTCGGGAACCTCTGCACTGTAAAAACATAGGGACACTAGTATGTAGTAAGTCTTGCTTGCATAGTGAGACTAGTGGTTTTGATCTTTTGCCCCCTCCCAAAAAAAGAAAATCGACTAAATGCAAAAAGGTGAGCTCTGTCATGTTGACCAATTGGGGATATTCACTTTTCAGGTTTTTCACCTTTCAGAATAGAGGAAGAAATGAGCTTGGTCACCATGGGCATTAGCTCACTAAAGAGACAGATTTATTTTATAATGACGGCCACATAATGGCTTAAAAGGCAGTCACCCAGACAGAAGTGTTAACTGTCTGCATGGGGGGGTCCGGATGGCCCAATTTCCCTTGCCAGTTGGCCCAATTTCCCTTGCCAGTTGGCCCAATTTCCCTTGCCAGTTGGCCCAATTTCCCCTGCCAGTTGGCCCAATTTCCCTTGCCAGTTGGCCCAATTTCTGCATGGACTACAACTTAATTTTTGAGGGACATGGCGTAGAACACAATTTTTCTCTACTAGGTCTTGTACACATTTCATCACAGATGAGTTTACGTTTTTAGGGTTGCATTCAATATGTGCAAATGTGTCCTTGTTTGAACCCTAACCAAGGCTTGGAGGTGTTCTTAAATATTGTGAGGCAACTTTAAGCAAGGGAAAATGCAATTCTCTATCCACTTTACACTTTTACTCTTCAGCCCAAAGTCCCTAGGGCCTGCTGCTTTGCAGAACCCTCCTAACATGGGGTTCCTGCTGCTTGGAAAGGTAGACCATACAGCCACCAATTCCCCCCCCCCCCCCCCCCCCCCAACACAACCTCCACCATCCTTTACTCCCAAACTGGCTGCTCATCCTTCCTTTTTACCTCAAGTTTCCATCACCCAGAAGGCTAACATGAAGGTTTACACTTCATTCCCTGTTTCCATTCATTGTAAGGTCTTGCTTTTCCTCTGTTCACAGTAAACCAGACCAGAGAATTCACTTAACCAGTAACTTTTACTGACTAAAATGGCATCCATGTACAGTTCTTAATCATCCCTATATCGCAGTTCTTCAGGAATCGCACAGCAATTCAACTAACAGTAACGGTCCTCTTTAAATGTTAGGCTGAGCTTTGGGCTATGCGGTGGCACCCCGTAGCTTGTGATTGCCAAGTGATAACATGGGCCGTTGTCCTGATTCAGGGTCCCAACAAAGGGTTACCCTGCTAGGTTTAACTCTACATCTCCTTTTGTATTGTCATTCTCATGACCAATCTATGCCCACCTACTGGCCCAACCCCTTCGTGCTTAGAGGAAGTTAATCCTCTTAAAAAGAAAAATTAAGGGGGAGGGGGTGCATACCATCATAGGCATAATAGCTAGTATGCATAGCATACTAGCTCATTATGTATTACTTTCCTCAGATGGAAGCCCCTGCAGTGGTCCTCCTTCTTCCCCTCTGACTGCTGACATGTTGTCCCGGACTTACTTCCGCGTATCGCAGCTCTGGCGCTGTGATTGGCCAGAGCCACGATGACGTTGCGCGCGGGAGCCGCTGGTAACGGCACAGACTGCAGCAACGGCACATGGGTCCATTGCTTCGAGTTTTCCCCCAGTGCGTATGTGCCGATGATGACATCTGCACGGTTTAGTAGATATCCTATATGTTCAGGTTTAAGAGATATCCTTGTTGGCTACAAGTATAAGCCTTAAAGAGGAAGTAAGCGCTGATGGGTTTTACTTCCTCTTTAGTCCGCTGCTGCAGCCTGCAAATGAAAAGCATAATGGGCTAGTATGCATCACATACTTGCCCATTAGGTGTCACTTGCCTGCAAAAGAATCCAGCGATGTCCCCACAGTAGGCAGCGTCCATCTTCTGGCCCCTCTTCCTTCTGGGCCACTGACTACGGCACTGTCATTCGCCCACTGTTTACAACCACTTTAATATAGGCTTACCTGTAGCATAAGGTTGTAAAATGGGGTTTACAACCACTTTAAATACCCCTGTTACAGGAAGCACCACAGTCCAAACGGTTGAGGCTGAGTTGATAAGAGGGCTGCCCTTAACCTCTTGTGCTGTTTCACTTGGGGAAGATGACTGGGTAGAACGGGGCACAAAGTGGCACTGATGCCTGTAGGAGAGCGATTTTTGGAATATCTTGGTAGTTGATGCGGAGCTGAAGTGAGTAAGTAGACAGCAGGCAGATGCCAGAGGTCAGAAGTGTAGACAGATGGACAGAGCAGCAACAACCAGGCAACAGAACAGTAAAGAACCGAGTCTGCACATGGCCAGGGTATCAGGTGAGCAAAGGAGGTACCAGAACAGCAGACCGGAAACAAGGTTGGGTCACAACCAGAGTCCGCAACAGAGGATCAGGAACAAGAAGGGTCAAACAGCCAGGTCGATGTACATGGGTGCTGGTGATACTGAGTCATGTAGGGCTTTTAATGTGCCAAAGTCCATCAAACATGCACGCACATAAGCCCATGCAGTATGCTAATGCTCATCGTGCATGTGTAAGTGCTCGTGTAGATGTGCGCAGGGTCCTAATTCTGTGCAGAGTACTATGGACTATTCTGTGTGCAATACACATTTCTTTTGAGCATATAGGCTTGGACAATGTTTTCCTGATGGGCAAACTTGTCACTGAATGTTCATTTCGAATGCCCCGTACACACGAGTGGAATTTCCGCCAGGAAAAAGTCGGAGCTTTTCATCGGAAATTCCGACTGTGTGCATGCTCCATCAGACTTTTGCTGTCAGAATTTCCACCAGCAAAAGTTGAGAGCAGGTTCTCAATTTTTCAAATTGCTATTGAAAAATCAGTTTGTCTGTATGCAATTATGGGGGGGGGGGGGGGGCCACAACACGTTTGGAAACAATTTGACGCATGCTTGGAAGCATTGAACTTTTTTTTTTTTTTTATTTTTTTTTTGCGCCTCGTCGTAGAGTTGTATTTCACAGCGTTCTTAACGCTCGAAAGTTCAGAGAACTTGTGTGACCGTGTGTATGGAAGTTCAGCTTGAGTGGAATTCCGTCCTAGAAAAATCATCTAACTTTTTTTTTTCCGACGGAAATTCCGCTCGTGTGTACTGGGCATTGGTGCAACACTCAAATGACTTTTTTAGGCACCTGCACTTTCTATTAAAAAAAAAACTTAAATGGCATTCGACTTTAAAGAACCAGAATAGTAGGTTGGTGCTGAATAAATACTGGCAACTTTGAAAATGACAAAGCTGAATAGGTCGTCCTAATGTCAGTGTCGGCTAAGGTGTATTGGCATTGATGGTTTTTTTTTTTTTTTTTTTTTTTTTTTTTGGTTTGTTCAACAGCTGATTTACAAGAACCAAGAACAATGCTATGATGGCAACTGGATTGTGCCAACTTACGCCAATGATTATCGATCTGTCGGCCGATTCTTCTCTCGCACTGGTAGCTTTATGCAGCTTCAGGGCCCCAAAGAAGATCTACAGTGCGGTAAAATGCACAACATCAAGGTTCAGTACTCATTTGGCAAAGATGCTCTGGCTGCAGGAGAAACCACCATCAAAATTGTCTTCATGGTAAGCATATGGAGGACTCTAAAAAGGTGTTTATAGGGTTCTTGGACTTGTGATGGGGGAGATAATGCAAGCATGCAAAATATTGCCAGTTGCATAATGATACCCTGAACAAGTATCTATGGCAGGATCTACCCTAGCAGTAGGTCAGTCTCTGAATAGATGGTTTCAAGATGGAGTTCTACTACGTGTGTGTGTGTGTGTGTGTGTGTGTGTGTGTGTGTGTTTTCACATGCATGCATATGCACTACCCCCAGAGGAGCTGCTGGTTATATTTTGGGTGGCACGTTTCCTCTATAGTCTCGCTGTCCAAGGTAAAAGGAGAGTCTGAAGAATTTCAATGTCCACACAATACACTTTTTCTCTTATCGTCCATGGACGGACACAGCTCCTTAAATCTTGACAAGTGGGTTATGTTCCCTGTTTACAGGAGAGGACTAGGCAGAAACATGTTAAATAGTTAAATACATGTTACATTAACAGAGTTGAACAGCCCCGCCCAGGGGGCGGTCCCTCCAGACATAACCCTCCTCACTGCAGCTTGCAGCCCCAGTTTCGTTCTGCCTAGCAAAGGAGAAGGACGTATGGCTCCCTTTGGGCCCAGCGCCCTGAGGAGAAATTTTATTTTATTTTACTACAACTCACAGAGTGAGCATTTTGCACCAGACAGTGGAGGAGCACCGACTCTCTCCTGAGGTTATTAGCCTAGCGGACCAGCTGGTCCAGGGCCTCATATAGGTCTGTGATGCTTCATTGAATGCTGCGCCCTTGTTATCCAGGGCGTCTGTTTCAGAATGGTTTTATGCACACGGTGGTGTAGTGCTTAACTCCATTACTTGGCAGCAAAAGAGTCATTGGTTCGAATCTGCAGTTTCCTCCGGGTACTCCGGTTTCCTCCAAAGACATGTGTGCATACACCTACATAATATACATACACGCTATGTGTGTGTATTATTTAGGGGCAACCCTCCCAGGCCGTCAAAGGCCCAGCTGGGGGACTAATCTGTCCCTGGGTGCATAAGCCGATCACGCCGGCACCCAAATCCTGCCAATGTATATAGCCTTCCCTCCCTGTCTCTAGGTGGGAGGGGCGGCT
Source organism: Rana temporaria (assembly GCF_905171775.1). NCBI lineage: Eukaryota > Metazoa > Chordata > Amphibia > Anura > Ranidae > Rana > Rana temporaria. The sequence continues at coordinate 13,177,881 of NC_053496.1, forward strand.
TGCAGGTTCACAATTCAGTGAAACCTCCCTGCTCTCCGACTAGTGGGTCTGCGAGGTGGTCTCTTCGGAGTACTAGATAGGGTTTCCTCCTATCCACAGAACAAAGTTCTGTCCTTGTGTCTTCCCCTCCCGGCACGTCGGTCTGCCTTGGGCAGTGTGGGATTTGCTAAGCTGCAAGGTAATTTTACCTTTCCTGCAGGACGAGAGTTTTGGGGTTTTCTATGGGCCTCAGGCCCTAAATACCTTTGTGAACGTCGGGTAGTTCCGCATGGAATCCATTTGTTCGGTGGTGTCCTGACGTCCTCGGACATCAGGGACGCATACATGCATGTCCCGTTTTGCACATGTCAGTGTTTTTTTCTGTGCTTCGTGATGAGAGAAGGGTCTCTGTCAGCCTGTGGCCCTCCCTTTTGATCTGGCGTCAGCACCATGGGTTTTCAGCTAGGAGCTCGCACTTATTTGAATTTTGTTGGGACAGCGAGGCTTTGCCTCATTGGCTACTTTGACGACTTTCTTCTGAGAGCAGCTTCTGTCTCCGACCTAGTGGATGGGTTATTCCCATTCAGACCCTCCGAAGATTCGGGTGGATGTTAAACGTTTAGGCCAGAAAGTGTAGCTCAGTGGCAGCAAGCCTGCCCTACATGTGTGCGACCCAGGGTTCAAATTATGGGCATGCTAGGTTCCGACTCAGCGTTGGAGTATCTAGTGTTGATCCAGACTCCTCAGTGGCAAAGGTCCTTCTTCCCCTGGAGAAATTGCAGACTCTTCAGTCTGCGGAGAAGGTATTGGCATCACGCAATCGGTCTTCTCTCCGGGCGCCTGCTGGTTCAGGGTCTGTGGGTAGCCTCCTTCAAGGTGGTACTGTATGCCCAGTTCCACACCCTGGTTTTCCAGTGGAACTACTGTCCAGGTGGTAAAAATCTCTTGTCTCTGAAATCATTAGATTCCTGTGCGCCACCTAGTCAGAGTCTCTCTGAGTTGGTGACAGAGATTCCCGACTCTTCGGTCCGGGAAGTTGTTCCTTCCTTCCAGTGGTCGGTGTTTACGACGAATGCCAGCTCACGGGTTGTGAACCTGGAGGTTCACAAAACTGGGGGGTCCAGTCGGCCCTGAGTCGCTGGACTTGCGTGGACCTATGACCACACCTCCTTGAATGTGTCTGGTCTCGGTAGCTACCCAGGGTCGGGCCTGGCTAGTGCCTGGTGGAAGACCGCCTGGGAATACCAGGTGCTGTCTACTGTTCATTGTCCTACTATTTTAGGCGATCAGGCTATGCTTCTCCTTGTGGTCGACCAATCTGGTTTCAGCCGGACAACGCCACGGCCGTGGCTTCAGTCTACCATCAGGTATGCCGGCAGGCAGACTACTGGAGTCGCCAGATGCTGGACCAGGGCGACTGGTCTTTGTGCTTGGGGTGTTTCGGCTCCCTTGCAGGAGGTGAGCCTCACATGGCATGGATCTCCTGGCAGCTTGTCTCCGCCGCAAGGGTGTCAGTTAGTGGCCAGGTCTAGTGATCTTGTACAGACGCGTCAGTCGCGCTGGTGGCCCTGTGTTGTCTGTATCGGTGATTTTTTGCCATTCCTCCATGGTAGTTGCTTCCTCGGCCGCTCCACAGAGTGGATGCTGAGGAGATCCCGATGATTCTAATCGCTCCAGATTAATCTCAGCGTCCTTGGTACGCTGATATCGGGCGCCTGGTAGCGGAGGCACCCTGGCGATTGCCAGGGCAGGAGGTTCCTGTCTCAAGGTCCCATACTTCCTCCTGTTGTACAGTCACTGACTTGCTTAACATGGTTATTGGAAGCCAGACTTTAGGTGACCAGGGTCTGTCTGACTCGGTCATCTCAACAGGGCACCGTAGTCTTCTTCCGGAGGATCTACCGTCGCACCTCTCTTGGTGCGAAGGGATGGAGTGACGTCCACGGGCGTACTTTCAATGTCCAGGGTCCTGCTGTTTTTAAAGCTTGGATTGGATCTAAAAATTGCTTAAAGCACCGTTTGGGGGCAGATTTCAGCCTTGGCTGTGTTCTTTTAGTGGCCTTTTTGCGGCCCGTTCCCTGGTGGGTCCCCTTTTTTTTTTGTGTGCAAGGGGTTTGTCATATACTTTCCCCTCTTGGCCCATCTCTTCCCCCATGAGTTTTGACTCTGGTGCTCTCGGTTCTTCAGGAACCTTCCTTTTGGAAACATCAGAGAGATTTTCTCTTGACACTATCTCAGAAGGTGGCCCCTTTAGTGGCCTTTACCTCTGTTAGAGGGGTTTCTGAGTTGGCGGTCTTGTCTTGCAAGCCGCCATGCTTGATCCCCCATAAGGATTAGGTGATGGTGCGCCCGCGACCTTCCCTTCTTCCGAAGGAGGTTTCGGCCTTTCATACTTTAGGCGTGGTACGCGCTTTGCGGGTATACCAGCCTACTACGGCTCCATTTCGGAGCTTCTGACTCTTTTTTGTGTCGGTGTCTGGTCCACAAAAGGGCCTGGCGGTCTCGTCGACCACCATTTCTCGGTGGATCGGGCAGGCCGTCATACAGGCCTATGCACCTAAGGGCGGGCCCCCCTTTCCGGTCACGGCACTTTCGACCAGGGCAATTGGTGCTTCCTGGGTTTTTTTTTTTTTTTTTTTCCGACATCATGCGTCGGTCTCACAGGTGTGCGAGGCGGCGATTTGCTCGTCCGTTCACGCTTTTTCCAGAATGGTTGCTGTGAGTGCATCTTATGATGTTTTTTTCAGCCGCTAGTTTTTGCCGGCGACTGTTTAAAGTTGCACCTCCTCCGTTGAGGAGCTCTGCTTGTTTTGGGGTGAAGTTAAAATTGTTTTTACTGATATATTTCCCACCCCTCGTTTTTTGACACTGCTTGGGGACGTCCCACTTGTCAAGATTTAAGGAGCTGTGTCCGTCCATGGACGATAAGAGAAAATAGGATTTTTTGTACTCACCGTAAAATCCTTTTCTCTGAAGTCCATGGACGGACACAGCTCCCACCCCTCCTTTTTAGGTTTGTACTGCTTGTTACGAACTGAGGCTGCAAGCTGCAGTGAGGAGGGTTATGTCTGGAGGGACCGCCCCCTGGGCGGGGCTGTTCAACTCTGTTAATGTAACATGTATTTAACTATTTAACATGTTTCTGCCTAGTCCTCTCCTGTAAACAGGGAACATAACCCACTTGTCAAGATTTAAGGAGCTGTGTCCGTCCATGGACTTCAGAGAAAAGGATTTTACGGTGAGTACAAAAAATCCTATTTTCTTTGATTTTATTTTGCAAAACTTTAGAAAAGGGTGGGTAGGTTCAGGTGCATAATCGCAAATGGGGAAACACTCCTGCTTCCAGCAAACGGTTCTCGTCGCCACTCTAGCCAGAGTAGGTATTGATCACCCGGATAGATCCCTCTCACTGGCCCAGCAGCCGGCATGGCGCACAGAATAAAGTACAGTCTCTGCCACACACCTTCCTTTATGAGGAGACACTTTGGTCCGGAATCCTCTGCCACAGGGTTCAGCACCTGGATCTCTCCCACTTGGCTCTAGAACTTTTGGACCCGACGGGTGACACTGTCAAACCTCTTGGTGTAAGGTGCATCCTTCGATGAAGTTTCCAGGCCTTCTCCCAAGGTACCAGCCTCTTGCATGGCCCTCTCCAGGATAGGTCCTACCCTGGCTTCCTTCAAGTGGCTTCCTCCCGCAGGACGGACAGCACAGGATCACCTTTGCAAGGCAGGCCCCAGCCAGACTACTGGGCCTACAGTCACAGCCCCGGGCCAACGTGGTCCCAGAACCAGGATTCAGGACACGCACCGCGGGCCATGAGGCGCGTGGGACAGACCCTGCACTAATGCTGTCTGTCCCTTAAGTACCCCTCCCTGGCATGCACAGCGAGCAACCACTCTCACTGATTCGCTGCTGAGGGGAATACCCAATACACCTTGACCCTGCTGCCACCCTTGGCCTAGGGTGGTAATGACACCCCCAGGCAAACAATGGTGGATACTCCAAGCATAGTCATGGCTGGAACAGAGGCTAAAATGCCCCTAATCACTTTGATCTGAGCCAAATAACAGCTCAGACCCCACTAAATTTAAAGCAGAGCCTGTTCAACAGGAGCAGGGCGCTACAATACTTTTTTTTTTCTGAGAATAGGTGCAGGAACTCCCTTTTGAGTCACCCCTTGACTCTGCCCTTTACCCACCTCTGAGTACTGTCTCTTAATTCCACCCCTTAACCACTTCACAGTACTGCCCCTTTTAGAGAATGCAGAACAAAGTATCATTTTGAGGTGCTAAGTGTAACGGAACCCCAAATGGGACAGGGGTTAACACCGTTTTAAGATATTCCATTCTGAACCCAAGACAGTTTATTGACACTCCACAATCTGGCGAACACGACCCATACGGATTTCCCCCAGAAACGAAACATACAGCTCTGTTTGAGGTTCAAAACGACTCTTTAATGAGGAAAATCAGGCTCTTATATACAGTCAGCAACCAAATATGAACAATGACTGAACTCCACCCACAACATTATACAATGGTGCCTAACGAGCCCCCTCAATACACATATTTTAGTTAGACATTCTGACTCCAATTCTGACAATCTACATGAGCTAATTAACGAATCATTTACCCAGACAAGGTGACTCCAAGAGGCTACTCTCACCTGCTATACAATACACATTCCTTTAGTAGACATAATTTACATGAGCTAATTAATTACAGCTGACAAGTCAGACATCTGACCTTTTAAGACTGTGCTAACTCACAACACACATCTATCATCAATAGAAGGTTTTTAGAAGCCATACTAAGATGAATTTACATTACAGAAGCAGACGACATTTAACACCTTAACAGTCTGTGTTCCCACATTGAATGAGTCACTCTTTCAATTGACCGGTTGGGTCCAGAATCAACAACCTGTAAATAGTTCTTCCAGACATTCTTGAATATATTGTGGATTACAGACCCATGTTAAAGCAATCCAAGATGTGTCCATTATTTCCTGGCTCATACTTTGTAAGAGCTTCTGGATTCCACGGGCCCTCCCATTACACTAAGTATTTTGTATGGAATTTGTTTTTAACAAAGGCAGTAAAATGGACACCCTTGTGACAATAGATTCACCCCAGCAACAATGGACTTCAACAGCCAGCATCAATAGACCCTCCAGCAGGAATAGATTCCTCAGCAGCCTGCATTAATAGACCCTCCATCAATCGGCAACAAAGACTCCCTCAACAGTAGATCCCTCCCAGCAACGATTAACCCCCAACAACATAAGATTTCCCCCCCCCAGTGAGCAACAGACTACCTCTGCAGCAAGAATAGACCCCCCCTCCCTCTGCAAAAAACGGATCCTCTCCAACAATAGATTCCCCAGCATCAGCCCACGTTCCTGCTGAAGAAAAGCCCTGTGTATATGATAGTGTAGCGCCCGGTTACTTTTCAGAACCGGTGCTAGTGTAAATTTAGAGGGGGTCAGAGAGTTAAGTGACTCTAACCAGGTTGATTTGTTTAAATTTGGAGCCTTTGTCTTGGCTTTGGCTGTGCTGTGGGTTCATTCTGTCGTTTCTGGGGTGCGGGTCATGCCCCAGGCCGACAGGTGGCAGCAGTGGAGTCAAGGATTTGGCTACTTTTCCCAGTAGCCTATCAGGAGGGGGGCTTTCCTAGCTGTGCATGCTGGGGTGGGGTATTTGAGGTAGACTCAATTTTCTTGTGTGGCGCCCACCTTTTCAGGGTAGCCATACAAACGGCACCCTGGCGAAATGGCCTTCCAGGCCGGGGTGTGCGTGCTACGGGACCATGTTGGCACAGAGCAACTGAGTTGTGGCGGGGGGCCAGTGATGCGACTGGGTCCCCCAATCTGAGGAGGTCCTAAGCTGTCTGTTCCTGTGAGAGGAAACTGTTCAGTGGAAAGTCTGCCTGAGTACCCCCAAGAGAGGCTGGTGTTCCAAGAGGGCCCTGACTATCCACCGGGGCCAAAGGTAACTGGGTGCTGAGAGGCTGGACATCGGTCGCCCATCGGCCAGTACCTGAAACAAAAAACTACCTGAAGAAAAATCCGGGTGTCAAATCTGTCAAGGAGGATTCGGGACCACTATTGTCCATTTTGTTCAACCATTGGGAGGGTCTGTGGCAGAGACTTAACCCCAGTTTGAGTGACATTCTGGTTGCCAGCCTGAGAGGGGCCTGTCCGGGTGCGCTACATCCACTCCAGTTAGAGTGGTGAGACAGAAGTTTGTCGTTGGAAGCAGGACTATTACCCATTTACATACACCTGGATCTGCTATTCTCTTCACCAAGTTCTACTGTTTTTACCCAGCTGGGTAATAAAGCACAGAAAAGACACCTGTTGTGTGGACATTCCATTTACTACATTCCCTTCAAGTACCCTAGACGGCAGAGAAACATGAGGTAACATGCCACCCAAAACAAACCAGCAGCTCCTTCGGAAGTAGTGCTACAATAGTGAGCTGTAAGATTTGACATTAAAGCTCCAGGAGAGCCATATATAATGTAAACCTTTTTAAGTATATTTAAATTGCATTGCCCTACCTCAATGTAGATGTTGATATAGACGTGTTATGCAGTTGTGATTTAATAAGAATGAGTTTCTCCTATAACCTTCCAGGACTGCACACCTGAGATGAGGGCTCCTCACCACAGGAAACGATCAATTGACAGCTTGTTAGAAGTCCCCTTGATTCCCAGTATTGTGTTTCTCCCAAACGCAGAGACATGTTTGTTTTAAAGACCGGGGAGGGTCTAATGGTACCCCTGTTGAGACATGTTTTAGGGAGGGCTGAACTAACCTGTAGGCTTGTCCTCACAGGTCGCCCCAAGTGTGCACCAGCGATCTGGCCGCAGGGAGTGTGCGCCATTGCTGCATTTCAAAATCGATGCCATTATCCGCTCTCTGCACTTTCGGGTTTTCCTATACAGGAAGCACTGGTCTCCAAGCCGTGCGGCTGTTCAGAACATCACAGGAAGTGGGCGGCACAGACTCGGTGCAACCCAGAAGTGCTAGGAGACGGCGTGGGAAGCCCTACAGGTGTCTGCCTTCAGGTTAATATTGTGATCACCTCTTCCTAAGAGCCGGTTCACACAGGGGCAACTGACAAGTCGCGACCCGTTCTATTCAATAGAACCGTTCTAATAGGAGCGACGCAAGTCACTCCGACTTAAAAAAAGGTTCTTGTACGACTTTGGGGGCGACTTGCATTGACTTCTATAAAGAAGTCATTTTGCAAATCGCCTCTGAAATTGTCTTCAGGTCGCCTTGCAGAGTCGCCCCCCAAAGTCGTGTGAACCGGCTCTGAGACTTTGATCTCTGGGTCTGTGCTCGTTAAGACCTTAGATGCTTGGGAGGCTTAGACTCGCTCCCACCTGTGTGGGCTAGCTACACCTACTCTGACTTATGCAGTAGTAGAATAGTCGCACACCTCAGACTTCCATTATTTGGAACTACCATGTTCCTTCACTGGTGGGTAAAGGATTGGTATCTGGAGTTCAGGCTATGCCTAGGATATATTGTTGGTCTGACCACACATCAGAAATGCACAACATTGGAAGTTTTGTGTCTTTTCTGTTTGTATAACTATCTCATGGCTCACTAGAAATGCATTATATTGATTGTGACTGTACACTGTTATCAGAAACGCATAACATTGAATTGGTGATACTTCTATTATACAGTATAACTGTACACTGTTGCTAATCAGAAATGCACAACACTGAATTGTTGGCAACATTTGTTGGTTATGACTGTACAAGATTGCTATTCAGAAACACACATTGAATTATTGTTGGTGACATTTCTGTTGGCTATATGACTTTCACTGTTGCTAATCAGTAACGCACGACATTGAGTTACTGATGGCAACATTTCTGTTGGTTAGATAACCTGTACAAGTTTGCTAATCAGAAACGCACATCATTGTATTATTGGTAGTGACATTTCTGTGGGTTATGCGACTGAACACTGATATTTAGCAATGCACAGCATTGCGTTTTTTTTCTAGTGACCTTTCTGTTGGTTACTGATGATGCTACAAGGTTGCTATTAAACGCATTGAGTTGTCGGCGACATTTCTGTTGGTCATATAACTGTACAAGTTTGCTAATCAAAAAACGCACAATATTGGTAGTGACAGTTCTGTGGGTTATGTGACTGTACACTGTTGCTATTCAGAAACGCACAGCATTGAGTTTTTGCTAGTGACCTTTCTGTTGGTTATATGACTGTGCAGTGTTGCTAATCAGAAGTGCACAACGTTGAATTATTGTTGGTGACATTTCTGTTTTATGTCTATACTCTGTTTATTAGAAGTGTGTTGGGGTGCCACTCTGCCGGTTATGACTGCACGTGGTCTAGCACCAGCAATACACAACTGAGGTCGCATGTGTCTTTTCTGTTGTCGTACTGGCTATGTGACTGCATTTCGTGATCATCAGAAATGCACAATATGTGTTAGTATAATTTCTGTTGGTTATGACCGTACTGCGTTCGGTATCAGGAATACACAAAACCAAATTCGTTCTTGTCCTTCTGTCTTGCATCTATTACCTTAGTTTGCTGTACATCAGAAAAACACAGCAGTGGAAGGTGTCTGTCTTCTGTGTGTGTGTGGGTGTTTTTAATTTTTTTTTATATTTTTATTGCTCAGAAAAACTCCAGATTTGCTAGTGTCCTTTCAGTTGGATGTATGACCTTAACTTATTAAGCATCAAACGGTTTGTGTCTTCTCTGTTCTACAGGTGAATGTATATCAGAAAATACAACATTGAAGGCTGTGTGTCTTCCTGTTTTGTATTCCATATAAAGTTTGAGCTTGCTACCCTTCAGAAATGCAAGATTTATGGCCTGTTGATCTGTGATATTGTATATTTGTCACTTTTCTTTCAGACCTTATTTTCCATGCACATAGAAGGAACAAGATTTCTGACTGCAAAAAAATCAGTCCTTTACATTCAGGCATGCCAGAGGCATTCCCTAGACCTGAACCCAGTAGGTTTATAGGACACTGGAAGGTCATAAAATCACCTATCGTGTGTTTTTTTTTTTTTTGTAGTAAGAACTAGGGAGTTGTGCTCCATAGGAGTTTTTGGCTTGAAGATGCAGCATCAGAACTTATCGGACTGGTTCACCCAATCCGATAAGTTTACAGCTCAGCAGGTATCCTTCATGTCGCCCCTCCCCCTTGGACGAACTAGATGTGGCTAACCAATATTCGTCTTTTTACTCCTATAGAATTAATTCCCTGTAGTAAAGATCTGCTTAACTTGGTACTCAATTGTACCAAGAGGCACCTATTGGTGCTTGGAGTGGATTATGGTCTCGGACACCTGATATTTATGATCTAGTTGCACTCGGGTCTTACCAGGCTCCTTTTCTGCTTGGTTGCAATGCATCTACCCACGAGGTTATAAGGAGCCTGTTGATATAGAACACTTTCACATCTGCCGTGTCAGCATTCAGATGGGGAAAAAAAACAGAAGTTGGGTTTGCTTGGTCACATACCTGTCCAGTCCTCAGATTAAGGGAAGCTTATTCCCTGGGCTCAATTATCCTTAAAGCGGATCTCCCACGCAAACTTTTTTTTTTTTTTTTTTTTTTTTTTTTTTTTTTTTTTTAGGGCTATTTAAATGGTGTTTAAACTAAAGTTTCTTTTTTTTTTTTTTTTTCTTTTTTTTTTCCGCGGCCGCTCCGTTGCCATTCTGTGCTAAATATGTAGTTATATTCCCCGTTCTGATGATTGGCCATTTTAACTGTGGGCATAAGCCCACAAGCAGGCACTTCCTTGTTCGGGTGGATGCTGATGTCCCAGCATCCACCGCTCGATCTCGCGCATGAGCAACGGGGAGAAGAGGCGGGAGCGTCAGTGTTGCTATGACAACGGCAAATAGCGCGAGATTTGATATCACGGCTGCGCAGTGAGGACAGGGAGCTATGAAGCGAAGATCCACAGTGCACAGCATCGAACGGGAAGTGACGCAATGCCCGTCAATCTCCCGCAACGATACAGACCGGAAGCCTCAGCAATGTACAGGTACTGTACATATTTACTAAATCAAAACATCCGTTTTTAGGATTGTATATAGCGCAAGTCTCAATGAAGCAATCTTGTAATTAGGGTGGAGATCCGCTTTAAGTGGGTTTTTCCTTTTCGCTATGGCAAACAAAGGGGACCAACAAGGATTATCTGTCAGGAAGGCTTTTTTTTCTAAATCGTTCCCCTGAACAGACTAGTGGTTTAAAACCAGATGTTTGTTTGACCAAAGTAGTACCTTGTTTCACAGAACGTGTGTGTGTGTGTGTGTGTGTGTGTGTGTGTGTGTGTGTGTGTGTGTATATATATATATATATGTGTGTGTGTGTGTGTGTGTGTGTGTGTGTGTGTGTGTGTGTGTGTGTGTGTGTGTGTGTGTGTGTATGTATATGTGTATGTATGTATATGTGTGTATATATATATATATATATATATATATATATATATATATATATATATATATATTATATATTTTTTTTTTTACTGGTAATGGCGGCAATAATCGGCTCAATCAACGTCGCTACTGCTGCACCACCTCACAGCCTGTCAAGTCTTACTCTCCGGCCCCCGGCTATTACTGGGTGGGGAGCGGAGGAAGATCACAAAGGAGATAAGCAGGAAGGCGGTTGGCCGGGACTTGATCCAAGGCAGAAGAACATGCGAGCCAAGCTGAATGGGCATGCACCCGAAACTGAAGAGAAAAATCCCTCCGCTTCGACCAGCACACGATTATCAGAAAGGGGCACAGATAATGGGGGGGGGGGGGGGGAATACACCCCTCTAAGCTAGCGGGGGGGTGTAATTCAGATTTATTTTTTGTCTTTGAAATTGCACCAGCACCTGTTCAAATCCAATCCAGGGACAGATTTGGTATGGGGACTGTCCCCTGAAACCGGAGATGTGTGGTCACCCTATCTTAAGAACCCATGCCACCTAGATCCTGCATCGAAGAGAAGGCAGGGGCATAGGTAGAGAAGACCTGCAGGTCAGTTACATGATCCAGCTAGGATACCTTCATCAAACACTAGGGAGTGGAGGTCAAAATCTGACCTCTAGCAGAAAGGCCTTGCAGGCAGGAGTCCCACCCTAAAGTAGGCCTGTGGTTTCTTTTATTATCCTCTCAGGTGTGCCGCCCTGGAAAGTGATGGGAGAAAACCTACGTTACTTACTGGTAACAGTATTTCTACAAACCTTCCAGGACGGCAGGCCTACTTCCCACCTTATGTGGAGGGAAACATACGCTTGGTGGTAAGTACCTTGTGAACCATTTCGGGATTACTTTATTACATACTGGGGATCAAGGGGAAGGGTGGGGACTTGTAACAAGCTGTCAATTGATTTTGTTTCCTGTGGGGAGGAGCCCTCATCTCTCAGGTGTGCCATCCTGGAAGGTTCATAGAAATACCGTTACTGGTAAGTCTAACGTAGATTTTCTGTCCCTTAATATCCTAGTGCAATATCCTGGACATCAAGGAGTCGCATTCGACTGGACTTGTATTGTAATGGAAAGTGTACATTTACAAATCTAAAACAATAATCTATAGTCCACTAATCTGCTTACTTTTACTGTCACAGGTCATTGCAAGAGCAAAGATTGTGGAATCTGGTGAACATGCTGTGGATGTGTCCCAATGTAAGTTCAGAATGCCAGGCGTCTCCACCCTTGTCAAATATGCCAAGTGGTTTGTGTACTACCATGCTGTCTAATTCCCTAATAGGCGTGGTTATTTTAAGGTGATTAATATGAAGAGCTGTTAAAAGCAGCTAGCAATTGTAGGGCAATAAAACCTTGCCTCCCTTCTACACGTGAGAAAAGCACTATATTAACAAAAGTATTGGAACACCTGCCTTTTTATAAGCACATGAACTTTAATGGCATCCCAGCCTTAGTCCGTAGGGTTCAAAATTGAGTTGGCCCACCCTTTGCAGCTTCAACTATTCTGGGAAGGCTGTCCACAAGGTTTAAGAGTGTCTGGGAATTGTTGACCTTTCTTCCAGAAGTGTGTTTGTGAGGTCACACTGATGTTGGACAAGGTCTGGCTCGCAGCCTCCACTCTAATTCATCCTAAAGGTGTTGAGGTCAGGACTCTGTGCAGGCCAGTCAAGTTCCTCCAACCCAAACTCTCTCATCCATGTTTTTATGGACCTTGTTTGTGCACTGGTGCACAACCATGCTGGAACAGGAAGGGGCCATTCCCAAAGTTGGGACCATGAAGTTGTCCAAAATGTCTTGGTATACTGATGCCTTAAACAGGGGTCTCAAAGTGGTGGCCCTCCAGCTGTTCCCAAACTTCAAGTCCCATCATGCCTCTGCTTGTGGGAGTCATGATTGTAACTGTCAGCCTTGCAATGCCTCATGGGACTTGTAGTTTCGTAACAGCTGGAGGGCCACAAGTTTGAGACCCTGCCTTAAGAGTTCCTTTCACTGAAACTAAGGGGCCAAGCCCAACAACTTAAAGCCCCGCACCATAACCGCCCCCCCCCCCCAGCCAGCCATGTGAGCCGTAGGATTGTTTTCTCAGGAGTGGCGGTAAAACTGGTAAGCCTGAGAAACACTGGCGAGCGTTGGGAGTGGATTCCTGCTTCTGAAGGCAATCCATCAGCTAATTGGCATCTCAGACCACTTTAATGACGGCCACATAATTGAGCTGTCCAGAAATCCAATACAGCTCGCCTTCCAAAAAACACCTACAGTAAAGCATGGAGGTGGTAATATCCTGTTGTGGGGTTGTTGCTCTGCAGAAGGGACTGGAGCAGATGGAAGGAGAAAATGGATGGGGCATAATGCTGTCAAATTCTTGAGGACAATCTGTTGCCCTCTGCTAGAAATTTGTTGATGACAATGACCCACGCAGTGGTTGAAGGGGGGGGGGGGGTTAATGGCCTAGTCCGAGCCAAGACTTGAACCCCATTGAAAGTCTGTGGAATGGCTTAAAGACTGCAGTCCACAAATAGTCACCATCAGATTTACCTGAATTTGAGCAATTCTGCAAATAGGCTGGATAAGACAAAGGGGGTGATTGTTTTCTATACCCGCTGTATTATGTTTTGGGGTTTTAAATTTTCTAGCAAGTGTGTTTTTTTTTTTTTTTTTTACATGTAGGAGAGAAGTGCCAGAATAGGCTTGGGAAGGAAGCGGTTAAATGTTGTGACAAAAGCTATAACCACTTAAGCCCCGGACCATTTGGCTTGCCAAAGACCAGGCCACTTTGCGATTCGGGACTGCGTTTCTTTAACTGCCAATTGCGTGGCCGTGCGACGTGGCTCCCAAACAAAATTGAAGTGTGTTTACTCCTACAAATAAAGCTTTCTTTTGGTGGTTTTTTATTTGCGCTATAAAAGAGCGACAATTTTAAGACTTTTTTTTTTTTTTCCTATAATAAAATTATATATATATATATATATATATATATATATATATATATATATATATATATATATATATATATATATATATATATATATATATATATATATATATATATATATATATATATATATATATATATATATATATATATATATATATATATATATATATATATATATATATATATATATATATATATATAAAATATTATATTCGCATACATACTATATTTTTTTTTTTCTCCTCAGTTTAGGGGCGATGCGTATTCTACATATTTTTGGTAAACAAAATGGCAAGCTTTTGTTTTTGTGCAAATTTTTTATAGCGTCTACAAAATGGGAGCGATTTGAGCTTTTTTTTTTTTTTTTTTTTTTTGTGACTGACATTATGGCGGACACTTTTGATGCCATTTTGAGACCATTGTCTTATTTTTACAGCAATCAGTGCTATAAAAATGCGCTGTTACTGTAAAAATGACACTGGCACTGAAGGGGTTAAGTGGGACCTAGGGAGTGATTCTAACTGTTAGGGGTGTGGCTTGCGGTGACGCGTCACTGATCGCTGTTCCTGATGACTGAACGGACGATCAGTGACATGTCACTAGGGAGAAAAGGAAGATAGTGTAAACACAACATGTCCCTGTTCCTCAGCTCTGACCCATTGTGGGACAGAGTCCGAGCACGATGTGTGCGACCAGGGCCACCATCAGGGGGGTACAGACAGTACACCTGTAAGGGGCCCGGTTGACAACTTTTTTTTTTTTTTTTTTTTTTTTAATTCGTCGGCACCCAAAACCACCCTGACCTCACCCCCTGCTTCTGATCTAAATTCACCCCCCTCTCAATTTGAGGCATCAGCACCCCCCCCCCCGGTTCTCTGCTCCATACCTGAAGCGGTGTAAGGGGCCCCATAATTCCTGACGGCGGCCCTTCGTGCAACCACGCAGCGGCAAATTAAAGATTGTGTGTATAATCTACCCATTTGCGCAGCTGTGCCATTCTGTCGACGTAAAAACTTGTGCGGCGGTCAACAAGTGGTTAATGAACATAAAAAAATAAATAAAATCAAAACTGTAAATGCATGAATTCGAAAGATGGTGACCTAATTTAATGGCAGGTGCACTTTAGTTCCCACACTTTGCGTTTTTATATGTTCATTGTGTTTTTTGTGTTTTTTTTTTTTTTTTTTTTTTTTTATATCCACATCAATACTGGGCACTTTCACCTTCTTCCTCCCCAGGCCAATTTTTTAGCTTTCCGCACTTTCAATGACCATTGCACGGTCTACACTGTACCCAAATGAATTGTTACCATTTTGTTCGCACAAATAAAGCTTTCTTATGGTGCCATTTATTCTTGACTACTTTTTTATTAAGTGAGAGCGGAAATTTGGAGGAAGCACTTTTTTTTTTTTTTTTTTTCTCTTTTATAAAAGAGATCAAATAAAATCAAATTTGTTCATATATTTAAGCCAAAATGTATTCTACTACATGTCTTTGGTTAAAAAAACAAAACAAAAAAAAACTGTTTTTAAATGTGTATAATTGGTTTGTGTGATCATGTACAGATGTGCGCAGGTGATCACGGGGGTGTGTGTGTGTGTGTGCATATGATTTTTACTGTTGCATGTGTGGTGGGGACATGTGTTACTAGGCTGGTGATCGGTGTGATAAAGGCTCGTACTCACTGGCCGGCTGCAGCCATCTGCTCTCCTCTTTTCACTGACCACTTCTGTGTGAGGGGAGCCAATCACCTAGCAACCGCCTCTCTATTTACATCACATGACGGCTGTGATTGGACACGGCCATCCTGTGATCAGGAGGGCCAATCACAGAGCCCTCCTGCTGATCGGAAATGCACCGTGGCATTTTTCTGACCCCCCCCCCCCCCCCCCCTTGGGACGTTCCTGAATGTCCACTCAGGAGAGAGCGCTCACCTGGCTGTATCTGTGCAGTGGCTGTATGGGAAGTGGTTAATCACCTTCCCCCCCCCCTTTTTTTTTTTAACAGATGAAGTGATTCAGGCCCCTTTCAGTTTTTAGGCAAACCCGATCAGACCCTCCATTCAGCCCTATGGACCAGCAGGCATCAATGAACACCTGCCTAACTTCAATCCAGTCTGGCTCACTCTAAAAAAAAAAAACAGGATCCATCCACCTTCATCTAGGCCGATCGGATCAAAGGGCAGTCGGGTGTAAATGGAGGAGATATGAGAAGTCCGTTTACACCCACCAGTCCATATCCGATCATCTGCATAAACTGACGGGGCACGGACCTGTCATCCCCCATGGTTTTCTCTGATCGGCGGACAGATCCCCTGCTGAGCAAATTGGATACCTCCCCGTGTGCCTTCAGTAGAGCATTTACATTTTATGTTGATTTTACCAAAACTTTAGGCTAGCAGCTCTGCCCCTTACAAGCTAAAGGCAGTGAAATTGTGTGTTTTTTTTTTTTTTTGTTTGTTTTTTTAGCCTAACTAATTACATTGTGCTTTCCTCTCAGCTCTTAAAGGAGAATTCAACCTACCCTACGAGGCATCTGCTGATCATGTCCCTACTGTTCAATTTGCCGTACAGTACATGCTGAAGGATGAGCTGGTGGGAGATGTCATTAATCTCAACTTGGAGAAATGCTTCAAAAACCAGGTACGTGGAAACTTTTTGTCTGCAATATGTGGCCTCCAAGAACTCTTAAGATGTGTGGTTGATGGCAGATTTGTCAGGTGGCATGAATGGACTTGTTCAGCTCTAATATATATATATATATATATAATATATATTTGTATTTATCTTCATATAACGCGCCCTGGCGTATAGCGCGCACCCCCAACCTAGAAGGAAAATTCCTGGGAAAAAAATAAATACTTAGTTTTGATGCCCCTCGTCGGTGCCTTCTCCGGCGGCCTTCTGCGGCCATCGTGGTGTCCTCCCCACTGTGTTTTTCAGCCGATCCCCGCTATCCGTGCTGTGTTTGAACCACTCCGTGTTTGAACCACTCGGCGGCTCTCGCGTACAGGATGTGACCGCGAGTGTACTGCGCTCAGTATACGTCGGTGTGGTTCAAACACAGCGCGGGGATCGGCGTATAACGCGCACCCACGATTTTCCCCTGATTTTCAGGGGAAAAAGTGTGCGTTATACGCCGATAAATACGGTGTATATAGTTCAGGAGAAGGGACATGTGGATGATGGTCAGGAGGTCTTGGACTGCATATAGGAGCTTTCAAAAATGTCGGCATACAGAAGTAATTTATTGGTTGTAGCTGGCGTATTTTGCTTTAAATTAGGCTAAATTTGCCCTATTCCATTTGCATGCATTATAGGGTAATTCGCATGTATGGATGTGAAAAGGCTCACAGGTTTTTTTTTTTTTTTTTTTTGCTAAACTGTAGATATGAACTAAAGTGGTGTTGGCCCAGGAATTTATGCAGGCATCAAGTTCAAGGAACCGATAGCGACCTCCTGGAGGAACCTTGGGGTTTCATAGAACCCTGGTTTAGAATTTCCTTATCACGGGTTGGGTCAAAAATTCTAAGGCTTGAAACCAAAGCAGTTGAATCCTATCTGCTGGGAACCATTGTTTGTGCCTATAGAAAGCTGTGAAAAAAACGCAGTATTGCGTGCTATTTACTATTTCTTTATTTATTTTTTTTTCCTCCTGCAGGTTTCTGCTAATTTCACATCACCAAAAGAAACCCCTGGCTCTTTTGTTGGCTTGGCAATGAAAACATCCTCCGACTCTTCCTGCTTAGTCAATATTGTGGATTCAAGCCTCCTGATTCTTAATGCAGGTCAAACCATTTCTGCTGATACGGTAAGATATTGATGCGGTTGAGGCATTGACCTTGGGTGTTTTGCTTAAAAGCCGTTCTCTGCTGAAGAGTCATACTTGTCAAACTTGCAAATTATTTTTTTTCCCCCCTAAATAGCTTCCTTTACCTTTTTTAGTGCAGTCCTCCTTTACTTACCTCATCCTTCCATTTTGTTTTTAAATGTCCTTATTTCTTCTGAGAAATCCTCACTTCCTGTTCTTCTGTCTGTATACACAGCGTAAAGTGAGGCTTTCGCCCTGGTATGGAGAAAGCCTCTTGAGGGGGCGAGCAGGCAAGTCAGGATACTCTACTTTGCAGATGGAGAAAGGAGCTGTGTGTTAGTGGGCGTCCTGACACTCCTGCTTGACCCCCCCCCCCCCCCCCCAAGAGGCTTTCTCCACACCAGGGAGAAAGCCTCGCATTACTGTGTGTTAGGGGTGCGACGGATCAAAAAACTCACCGATCGGATCGATCCTCGGATCAGGAGTAACGGATCGGATCATTTTCGGATCAGTAAAAAAAAGAAAAGCGATCAGCGTTTGTTTTTTTTTCGTGACCGCGACATTATGGCGGACACATCGGACAATTTTGGGACCATTACAGTGGGAAAAATGGCAATTACAGTGTTACTGTTTTACTAGTGTGGGGGCAATGTTGGCTATGGCTATTATTAATGGCCATAGCCAACATTGCCCCCACACTAGTAAAACAGTAACAATGTAATTGTCATTTTTGCCACTGTAATAAGTCATGGCCAACATTGCCCCCACACTAGTAAACGGTAACACTGTGTGTATAGCCATTTTTCCCACTGATTACAGTGGGAAAAATGGCTATACACAGTGTTACTGTTTACTATGGTGGGGGCAATGTTGGCTATGACTATTACAGTGGCAAAAATGGTAATTAGTGTTACTGTTTTACTAGACCGAGTACATCAGTACAGTGAGTTGGCTTCTAATGGCTATTAAGCCATTAGCCAACTCACTGTACTGATGTACTCGGTCCGTCTCCAGGTTACATGCAGAGTCAGCGGCGCAGCGCGCTCTTGCAAAATAGAAAAAATCCACGAGCAGAGGGAGGGGTGATGACGTCAGCGCGCACCGCCGCCGAGTGTACCAAGATGGCCGACCGCTCCGGAGCTAGGCCGAAGCCGCGGTCTTTCCTAAGGCCGCGGTGGCGGTGCGTTCCGCGGATCGCATACTGTTCCGATCAGGTCGACCCGTGCGGATTGGGCACGATCCGTTGCACCCCTACTGTGTGTAGTTAGACAGAAGAACAGGAAGTGAGGATTTCTCAGAAGAAATAAGGACATTTAAAAGCAAAATGGAAGGATGAGGTAAGTGAAGGGGGACTGCACTAAGGTAAAGGAAGCTATTTAGGGAAACAAAATTAGTTTACAACCCCTTAAGTGTGTATGCATGGACAAAACTTTTTTCTTTTTTGGATAGTGTAGGCAAGGAATCCAACTTTTTTTATTGCATTGCAGTCGGCATTCCCACTAGATGTATTCACTCTATTTGGCCTGGTGACACCTGTCGCCAAGACAAAGCAAGAAGAAATCCAAAATATAAGTTGTTGCAAGAAACAAAGGGTAAATCTTCCAGTGACAACTGTTTGAATATAACTCTCCTAACTTTGACTTTTTTTTTTTTCTTATGCTTATGATCTCGACCGGAAGTAAGGGGGAAACCTCCCCAATATGACAAATACGGCAAACCGTGTGTGTGTGTCTCCTCTGTAATCCAGTGGAGCTGTTGCCTGATGGCTCTGGACTGATCAGGGTTCCACGGGCTGCAGGCTTGATTGCTTCGCCCTGCTTTCTGGAAAGCTCCAGAACATTGGAGTGCAGCAGTCTACGTGAACCGTCTGAATATTTAAGGCCCAGCCAATCCCTGGGGAGGTGTGCGCAGAAGGCGACTGGAGAGAAAATGGTCTGGTCCAGTCAGTGCTGCTGTTCAGTAGGAGGAGCACCCAGCCTGGTGGGATACTACCCTCTCAGACATCCCAGTACCTCTAATAACTCGGCAAGGCCCCAGTTATGGTTGGGGGGGGGGGGGGGGCCCTACTTCTGAAGGACTTCGGACTAAAGTAGGGGGGGCTTCATCTAGGATTCAGTCTGGGGAATCCACTAAGTAACTGTCTGCCTGGATCTGAGGGAGGCATTCAAGTACCCAAGGACTTGCAATGTCAGCTAGTCAATCGGGGGTAGAGGAGGCAGAGTCGGGGCTCCATGGCTGCTTGGACATGGGGAGCTGTAAATCAACTGCCCCTAGAGCAAGTTGCTTGCTGTGGGGGCACTCGGCAGGAGGGAGGGGCCAGGAGAGCAGAAGAGGGACCTGAAGAGGACGATCTGGGCTGCTCTGTACAAATCCATTACACAGGGCAAGTATAACATGCTTGTTTAATAGGGGAATGGACTTTACAACCTAATCTTGGAATGCATGTAATTCTATCTTATTGTTACAGGTGTATAACTCTCTTCAGTACACCAGCCTGAATGGATTCTATGCAGCAGGATTCAATCTAGAGCCTCCTCAGCCGCCCTGTATTGATAATAATAAACAGATCCTGGTCAATGGAACCTATTGGCAAATTGTTGACTTCCCTGGGGAAGAGGATGTCGGTAAGGTGTATAGTGTAAGTATTCACTGCTCGTGGACCACAAGCCTACACCCTCAAACAGTAGTACAAGGGAGTCAAACTCCCATTTCATCCTGGGTCGCATCAGTATTATGATTGCCCTCAAAGGGCCTAGTTGTATCTGTAAGACTATATAACATTTGTTGGCTTTTTTTTTTTTTTTTTGAGAGAGAGAGAATCTGTGCAGAAACTCAACCACGTCCTGCCCACCCCCATTGAACCACACCAGGCCGGGGTGTGTGGCCAAATTTCTCCAACAGTGGGAGGGTTTTGAAGCGGTTGTATAGTCCCCTAACAATTATTATTGGTCACCTGTAAAGCAAAAGGCATAATGAGCTAGCTCCATTATGAAATACTTGCCTTAGAACAAGGCGTCGGTAACTTACCTGGTCCACGCCGAGGTAGCTGACATGTTGCCTCGGTGTGTCTTCGGGTATCGCGGCTCCAGCGCTGTGAGTGGCTGGAGCCGCAATGTCATCACTCCTGCGCATGTGCACCGGAGACTTCTTTCTGGCGCCTGCTGGGCCTTAAGCCGAGAATCCCCCTGTGCGAATGCTTACCTGTAGGTAAAAGTTATAAATTTGACTATACAACCACTTTTAAAGGAGACATGGCAGGAGTGGGAAAAAATAAATAAAAAAATGTTTTATTCAGAGTTCAGGCATGCGCTATGTACAGGAGTCCAGAACGGTTTCAGAGAACCAGAGGGGGCAGAATGGCTAAAAGCCCTGGGTGTAAGGGCCACATGCAATGACATTGAGCCTTGTGTTTGACACGTGCAGTAGAACATTTTAAATCTGTTTTAACCACTTCAGTACCGGGTGTCTTTCAGATTTGGTGTTTACAAGACTAAAACAGTTTTTTTTGCTAGAAAATTACTTAAAACCCACAAACATTATATATTTATTTTTTTTCTAATACCCTAGAGAATAAAATGGCGATCATTGCAATACTTTGTCACACCATATTTGCGCAGCGGTCCTACAAGCGCACTTTTTTTAAAAAAAATTCACTTTTTTGAATTAAAAAATAAGACGTCAATAATTTTGGCCCAATTTTTTTATATATTGTGAAAGATAATGTTACGCCGAGTAAAATGATACCCAACATGTCACGCTTACAAATTGCGCCCGCTCGTGGCATGGCGTCAAACTTTTACCCTTAAAAATCTCGATAGGCGACGTTTAAAAAATTCTATAGGTTGCATTTTTTGAGTTAGAGGAGGTCTAGGGCTATAATTATTGCTCTCGCTCTAACGATCGCGGTGATACCTCACTTGTGTGGTTTGAACACCGTTTTCATATGCAGGCGCTACTCACGTATGCGTTCGCTTCTGCGTGCGAGCTCGTCGGGACGCTTTAAAACATTTTTTTTTTCTTATTTATTTTTATTCTTTTTTTACACTGGAAAAAAATAAAAAAAATCACTTTTTATTCCTATTACAAGGAATGTAAACATCCCTTGTAATAGAAACAAGCATGACAGGTCCTCTTGAATATGAGATCTGGGGTCAAAAAGACCTCACATCTCATATTTAGACTTAAATGACAAAAAAAAAGTCTCTTTAAGACGCTGGGCGGGACTGACGTTTTGATGTCACTTCCGTCCAGCAGAGCTATGGGGACGGGTGGGGGCGATTTTTTTTTTTTTTTTTTTTTTTTTCCCCTCACTCGCAACCCCACACAGCTACCGAACAGACCCGATCGCCTCCAACGGCTCCGGTAAGCGGCGAAGAGCGACGGGAGGGGGGGGGCCTCTTCCGCCGCCGATAACGGCGATCTCGCGGCGAATCTATCGTTAACGGAACCGCTCACACTAAAGATGGATACCTCGGTTGTGGCAGCAGCTGCTGCCGTTACCGAGATATCCATCTTTAAAGTGTGGCCGTATATAGTCGTACAGCGGTTCGGAAGTGGTTAAAGGGAGCAATTCGGAAATGTTTACAATTCTGCATAAATACATTCATTTCATAAAAAAATAACCGTATCATTTCGTTTGTAACAGACCCAATAGCCATCGATGGGGAATGTTCAACTTTAATTTTGGTAAAATTGCCTCATCTAACTATTTTTTTCTTAAAAAAATAAATCACTTAGATGGTGAACGTTACAAATACAAATTTAGCTGAAGTTGCGAATGATCTGTAATAACGAATGCTGTATCTAAAAAGGAATGGAATGGAACGTAACAAATTGATGATAAAAATGTATTTTGTTAAATTTGTTTAGATACGGCATTCTTTATTTCAGATAATTTGTAACTTCAGATAGTGAATGTAACAAATGGAAAATGTATCTGAAGTTACAAAATTTCCGAAATAAAGAATGCTGTATCTAAACAAATGGAAACAAATTTATTAAAAAAAATGTATTTCATTCCAACATCCACCAGCTCTGTGTCATGGAGAAGTGGTAGTGGCAACCTGTGAACTCCATGCCCAAGAGGGTTAAAGCAGTGCTGCAAAATAATGGTGGCCACACAAAATATTCACACTTTTGGGCCCAATTTGGACATTATTTTGAGGGGACAGCAAATTTACACGGTTATACAAACTGTACACTCACTGCTTTATGTTGTAGCAAATTGTAATTTCTTCAGTGTTGTCGCATGAAAAGATGTAATAGATTTATAAAAAAAGTGAGGGGTGTACTCTTTTGTGAGATGGTATGTAAGTACATTTTTTGCAATGTGCTCCTGCACATTGCCTGTTCTCATCACATTTCTGTTCTTTCAGAGAATCGGTATGCATATGATCACTGGTGTGCCCTCCCAGCAGCCACAGTTGTGCTCACGGTCCAATTTTTTTGGATCAGGGATAATTGGACGGCCATCTCTGGCATTTGATCGGCCTCTTGCAAGCGCTGACTTCGCATCTACTGTAGTCACAACAAATGCTGTACCAGGTAAGTTCAGTGTGATGGGTTGGTCTCCTTAAAAACCATATAAAACCGCAGAGTAATGTATATCGTGTAATGCATATGTTATGAAAATGTGAAAACGCTTTAGAATGTTGCTATTGCCAAAATCTTTTTGTTTTGGTATAATTTTTTTTGTAAAGAGGCCACACTGATGGGCAGGGATGGACTGGCCATAGGGACTACAGGGAGTTTCCCGGTGGGCCGATGGCTCAGTGGGCTGTTTTTTAAAAGAGAGATGCTGCTTGGAGGACTTTTTTTAACGCCCTGGCAGCGCCCCAGTGTGAAAGCACTCAGGCTTTCACACTAGGACTGCAGCGGAAGCGTTTTTCTGTCGCTTACAGGCGCTATTTTTATCCCAAAAGCGCCTAAAAAACGCCTCAGTGTAAAAAGGGGTCCTACACTCACCCCCTCTCTTTTACACTTACTCTCTTTTTCTTACACTCATCCCCCTTTCCCTCAACCCTCCCTCTCTCTCACCCTCTCATGATATACAATAATGGATGTAGGGGCCTTTTGGTGGGCGTGACTTTTCGGGGGGGGAGCATTTTATTGAATTAAAGTGGGCCGGTCTGGATGAACTCCAGGGCCAAATTTTTGTCCCAGTCCAGCCCTGCTGATGGGTGGCATAGGTGGGCAGTGCTGATATGCACAGCGTGGTCTGGCGTGTGCAGGACTGATTGCCTGTTTACTCCAGATGGTCGGCTTTTGTGGTGGGGGGGGGGGGCTGTATTTACATCACATGATCAGCTGTCCTTGGCTGACAGCTAATCGCCGAGTCTCATTGAATCTCTGATCAGAGTGAGCCACTTCCTGCCTAGCCTATAGCAGAATGACTGCCGGGAATTGGTTCAGTTATCCTGACTGGGCATCATATGATGTCCAGCAGGATAACAAGCTGTCATGCGCCCGCAGGGGCGTGCAGCGCGGCAATCGGTGCTGTGTGTCGGTCTGACACACTGCATCGCCGATCATGGTATGGAGGCTCCTTACCATGTGATCAACAGCTGACCAATCACAGCTGATCATCGCATGAACCAGGAAGTGTCGGTAAGCGGCTTTCCTCGGTCCATGCTGATGGGGAGAGCTGATCAGGGGCGCTCACTGTCCGGGGGGGAGGGGGGGGCTGGGGGCTGTGCTGATTTGCACATTCCCATCAGATGTGCCACCACAGCTGCCAGTCAGTGCCCCATCACAAACAGCTGTAGGTGCCCATATCGGTGCTCTACAGTAACTCATGTACAGTGCCCATCACAGCCGCTTATCAGTGCCACCTATTGGTGCCCATCAATTCTACATATCGGTGCTGCCTCAGAGTCCGTCGGTGAAAGAGAAAACACATTTTAATAACCAAAACAAAGAGAAATGTTGGGGCGTGGTGGAAAGTGTCTGGTATTGAAGTGGTTAAAGCAGGTTTGAAAAAAAAAATGCTTTTCAGACTTTTTTTTTAATCAAATCAATATTTGGGGTGACCACCCTTTGCTTTCAAGGTAGCCTTGCACACAGTTGTTACAGGAACTTGGCAGGTACTGTAGGTGGTTCCAAACATCTCGCAAATCTAAGCACAGATCTTCTGTGGATGTTGGCTGCTTCAAATCCTTCTGTTCATGTAATCCCAGACAGACTCCATGATGTTGATCAGGGCTCTTTGGGGCCAAACCATCACTTCCATGACTCCTTGCTCTTTACGCTGAAGATGTTGCTTAATGACATTGGCTGTATGTTTTGGGGGTTGTTGTCCTGCTACAGCATACATTTGGGGCCAATCACAGGCCTCCCTGATGGTATTAGATTGAAAAGTATCTGCCTGTATTTCTCAGCATTAGCCTAGGTTCACACTGACGGCGGGTTAGAAATTGTGCGAGTTCAGCTCAACTCTCACAATTTAGTTCCCGCATGTCACTCCGCCTTCGGATGCAAGCTCTGTGTCTATTAAAATCGCCAAAAGTAGTGCAGGAACTACCTTTGGGAATCTGGTGCCACAAAGTCGGGGCCGCACTGATTCAGACGGTGCTATTCCTGGCAATAGCCGCCGATTTGGCATGCAATTTCACATGTCAAATTGCATGCTTCACATTTTGGCTGCAGACACTTATTATTGTACCGCTTGGCAGCCCTCCTACAGCCAAATATTTCACCTTTTGACTATCAGTACAGAGCATCTGCTGCCATTTTTCTGCACCCCAGTTCCTATGTTTTTTGTTTTTTTTATAGTTGACTCACTTGGTCTTGTTTCCATGTCGGAGGCATGGCTTTTTAGCTGCAATACTTCCATGAAGACCACTCTTGGCCAGACTTCCTGGACTGTGGATGGGTGTATCTGAGTCCCACTGGCTTCTACCAGTTCTGTGCTGATGGCACTGCTGCACATCTTCAGATGTGGAAGGGGAAGCAAGCATTGCGTATCTTTCATCTGCTGCATTAAGATTCCTTGGCTGATCACTGCATCGTCGGCCCTCAAAGTTGCCCATTTCTTTGTGCTTCAAAAAACAATTTGGACAGAACATCTTGGAACCCCAGTCTGTTTTGAAATCTTTTCCTTGGAGAGACCTTGCTGATGCAGTATACCTACCTTGTGTCTTGTTGCTGTGCTCAGTCTTGCCATGGTGTTTGACCTGAAACTTCCACAACCTCACCTTTAGTAGCAGAATTTGGCTGTTCCTCACCCATTTTGAGCCTGCTAAACAGCTGTTTCAATTAATGCAGGGGTGTCAAACTCAAATTCATTGTGGGCCGCATCAGCATTATGATTGTCCTAAAAAGGGCCAGTTGTATCTGTAAGATTAGATCCCAGTGCATCCTCATTCCATATATTGGATGTCAACTTCTGATGGTGGGGTGGCACAGCACTTGAGTCCCCCACTCTCCCTTGCATCAGTGCTCCCCCCCCCCTTTCCTTATGCTGCTGCTGGGAAGAAGCTGGATGCATTGCTTGAAAGTAGGGGTCGGCTACAGGAGAGGTGCGAGGGCCACATGAAATGGCCAGGAGGGCCGGATTCGGCCCGTGGGCCTTGTTTCAACCTGCATATAAAATAACCATTAACTCACATGTGTCAAACAGTCATTAACACCTGATTGGTTGGTATAATTGGTTAATCATATACCTGACTAATCCTACAAAAACTTTGCGTAAGAACCGATGCTGGTTTGACACTAAGGGTGGTCACAGCAAATTTTTTTTTTTTTCTTTCTTTAAAACTTGGATAAGGGACACACAAGGGAGGGGACATGGTTAAATTACACTGCCTAGTGGCTGAGCCTACTAATATAACATGCATTTGCCACAACTCAATACACTGTACCGTATTATCGGCGTATATCGTGCACTTTTTTGCCCTGGAAATCAGGGAAAAATCGTGGGTGCGCGATATACGCCGATCCCCGCTCAGAGTTTGAACACTGCGCCGGCATATACCGAGCGCAGTACACTTGGGCAGGCTTGGCTCCTCTCGCGCTCACGTCCTGGACGTCCAGAACGTGAGCGCGAGAGTAGCCGAGCTTGCCCAAGTGTACTGCGCTCGGTATATGCCGGCGCAGTGTTCAAACTCTGAGCGGGGAGGACACAGCAGGATGACGCCGGCCCCGACAAAGAGGACACCCGAAGCCGCAGACGGACCCGACGAAGAGGACACCCGAAGCGCAAGACACCAAAACTGTAAGTAGTAAAATGTGTAAACATTTTTTTACAGGAATGTCGGGTCCACTTTAGGGGTGCGCGCTATACGCCGGAGTGCGCAATACCCCGATACGGTAATTACAGTGCCACTAATAAGTCTTGCCTTATCCACTTAAGGACCTTGGCGGTTTTTCAGATTTGGCGTTTACAAGATTAAAAGGAGATAGAGATAGAGATAGGCAATACTTTTTTGTGCAGCGGTCTTATGAGCGCACTTTTTTGGAAACCACTTTTTTTTAATTAAAAAATAACAGTAAAGTTGGCCCAATTTTTTTTGATATTGTGAAAGATAATGTTTCGCCGAGTAAAATTATACCCAACATGTCACTCTTCAAAATTGCGCCCGCTTGTGGAATGGCGTCCAACTTTTAACCTTAAAACATCTCCATAGGCGACGTTTAAAAACATTCTACAGGTTGCATCTTTTGAGCTACAGAGATCTAGAGCTAGAATTATTGCTAATCACTGTGGAGCCAGCGTTGGCACAAGGTAAAAGGTGCCTCTGCTGGCCAGGAAAAGTGGTGATGTGGCGTTCTCTTTTTTTTTTTTTCTTTTTTTTTTTTTGGAGGGGGGGGGGGGGGTCGTCACTCTAGTGCAGTGTTTCTCAACTCCAGTCCTCAAGGCGCCCCAACAGGTCATGTTTTCAGGCTTTCCATTATTTTGCACAGGTGATTTGATTAGTTTGACTGCCTTAGTAATCACCACAGCCATTTCATCTGGGGGAAATCCTGAAAACATGACCTGTTGGGGCGCCTTGAGGACTGGAGTTGAGAAACACTGCTCTAGTGTATACAGTACAGCACTCAAGAGTATGTAACCTACAACATTGGCTTATAGACTGCAGAGTTTAGAAATTGAACATGCAGCACGAGTGTAAAGATCTGCAGGAAACAAAACTCTCATGCCGCATACACACCATCACTTTATGTGATATAAAAAAACGACACTTTCTGTGAAGTAAAAAATGACGTTTTTGAAACTTCAATTTTCAAAGACGAAGTTGCCTACACACCATCGTTTTTCTCACAATGTTCTTGCAAAGTGAGGTTACGTTCCACCACGTTTTACCATTGAAGCTTGCTTCATAAGTAGCTTCTGGGCATGCGTGGATGAAAAAACGTCTTAGAAAACGACGTTTTTTGCTACACACAGTCAATTTCTGTGAAGTAAAAAGTGCACTTTTGAAAAACGACACATAAAATTGAAGCATGCTTGAATTTTTTTTGGTCGTTTTTTACAAGACATAAAACGACGTTTTCCCCCACACAGTCAAAGTGACGTTTTTAAAAACGTCATTTTTTTTCATCACATAAAGTGATGGTGTGTACGTGGCATTAGGGTTAGTAGTCAGTGGGAGGAGAAAACCTTATCTCCTACACTCAAAACAGAGTACAGGATGAAGAGGTGTGGAATACGGAATGCAAAATACAGGCTGAGGTGGTATGGAACGTGGAGTGCAGAATACAGAATGAGGTGGTGTGGCATAGGGAGCATACAGTGCAGAGTACAGAGTGAGGTGGCGTGGAATAGGGAACATCTAGAGTGAGGTGGCGTGGAATAGGGAGCATCTAGAGTGAGGTGGCGTGGAATAGGGAGCATCTAGAGTGAGGTGGCGTGGAATAGGGAGCATCTAGAGTGAGGTGGCGTGGAATAGGGAACATCTAGAGTGAGGTGGCGTGGAATAGGGAACATCTAGAGTGAGGTGGCGTGGAATAGGGAACATCTAGAGTGAGGTGGCGTGGAATAAGGCTCCATTCACACACACGTGTGTGTGTGTGTGTGTGTGTGTGTGTGTGTGTGTGTGTTTATGCAATTTGCAGAAATGCAGGGAATTTTTTTTTTTAACATGCTTTCCTATGGAACGTGTTCACATAAATTTTTTTTTTTTTTTTTTTTTTTTGTGCCTCTGCGTCTTTGGAAAGGGCCGGGGACTTTTTTTCTGCAAAAAGCAGCGTTTTGCATGTAATAGAATTCAATGGACCCGCATGCAAAACGCGTGCCACGGTTTGCGTTTTTATCTTTATTTTTTTTTTTAACCTGTTTATAGCCGGTTGTTTAAGGAAATGTAAAAAAATATAAAAATTGCCGGCTAAAAAAAAATTATACAAAAAACGCAGCAAGCACAGCAAAAAGCACTGCAACAACGCTCAAAAGCAACGTGTATAGGTGTGACTCGAGCCTGAGGAACATCTAGAATGAGGTAATGTGGAATAAGGAACATCTAGAATGTGGTGGTTGTGCTGCCCACAAGATCCCTTTATGGATTAGCATTTCAGGGCACAGCCTGAATCTGCAGGACTCTAGGACTTTGTTAAAATCCCTGGAGACCATCCCACATAATTTGGGATGGTTGGGAGGTATGTATAGATCTTGGACACTTGAAGGCTCATTTAACCACCTCAGCCCCGGAACCGAGGGAGAGAGAATTTTATCGTGACTGCGACATTATGGCGGACACTTGACACCATTTTGGGACCATTGTCCTTTTTTACAGCGATCAATGCTATAAAAATGATAGTGGCGGGGGTTAACCTGTAGGGGGCATTGAAGGGGTTAAGTGTGACCTAGGGAGTGCTTCTAACCACTGGGCTTGTCTTGCTGTGACACGTCACTGATCGCTGTTACAAATTACAGGGAACAGACGATCAGTGACATGTCACTAGGAAGAACGGGGAGATGTTGTGTTTACACTGACATCTCCCCATTCTTCAGCTCTGTGACAATCGTGGGACACCAGCGAACATTGAGTACAGTCACTGAGTTTGCAACAGCGTCGCCAGCGTGCGACCATACGGCCGTGTGTGTGCATATACATACCGTATTTATTGGCGTATACCGCGCACTTTTTTGCCCTTAAAATCAGGGCAAAATCGTGGGTGCACGATATATGCCAATACTTGCTTCCTGCGCTGTGTTTGAACGCGGCCACCGACATATCGCAGTACACTCGGCCATGCTCGGCTCCCCTCGCGGTTATGCGAGAAGCCGAGAGGAGCCGAGCGTGCCCAAGTGTACTGCGCTCGGTATATGCCGGCGGCGTTCAAACACAGCGTGGGGATCGGCTCTGAGACAAAGTGGGACAAGCGGGGAGGACACCATGAAGGCTGCAGACAGACAACGGACAAGGCCGCCGATGGACGGCGGGCAAGATGCCAAAACTGTAAGTAATAAATAAAAAAAAATTCCAGATCAGGGGTGCGCGCAATAGGCCGGTAAATATATTATGCATGCCCAGCCGTGCCATTCTGTCGACGTAAATAGACGTGCAGCTAAAAATGTTCATTTTGGTCCAGACACCAAAAGCACCAAGCTAAGAAGTATCTCATTCATCCTTTTAAAGTCCCGCCAGAGAGTTTCCATGTGGTTTTTTTTCAAAATGGATTAGAGGCAATGACTCCACCAAATTATGTATGCACACCATAAATTATAAAGAAAAATGTATTTACTACAATATCTAAAAAAAAAAAAAAAATCCAATACATGAAGGTCTTCTTTCAAAGACTGCATATTCAAATGACACAAGGTATAAAACCACTTCATTAGAACACTCTTGTATACATAGTGCATCTCTACGCGTTTCAAGATTTTAATGTAAATCCTCTTGCTCAGGAGAAAGTGGTGTAGAGATTATGTATGATCTATAAAGGGAGGCCCGGAGCAAAAGACAGCAAAGACTAGCAGAGGGCCGGGCATGACAGAGTGTCTAGTGACACAGGAAGGGTTAAGCAAAGGGGGTTGGAGGTAGGAAGAGCAGGATTGGTGCAGAGAGGGGCGGGGGAGTTAGAAGGATCAAGTTCAGAGGAGCGGCAGGATTGGCTGGGAGTAGCAGGGGAGTTACCCTATAAAAGGGTGGGGCGGGGCCAGGCGGGCACTTGCAGTCAGGAGAGCAACGAGGAAGCAGCTTTTCCCACCCTCCCTCCCTTATTGCATTACCAGTTGTTGCCGGTGTTTTTCTTTTGCAGGTACGGTGTTGGACGGTCGTCACGACAGCTGGGTTGGCGGTTAGTTCTGTTGGTCCTTTATGGTGGCAGTAGAAAACGTGTGAAAACGGGGGTGGGGGGCTCATCAATATGATGGGCCCCTTAAGTGTATCCCAGCGAAAGGTTAGTTGGGATACTGTAACGTTTGCACTGCGGGCGGGGGTTGTCTCCGAGCGTACTACACGGACTGGAGGCCTAAAAGTTTAATGTTTGCTCGCAGTGCATTGTTCATCTGGTATATGGTAAAATGGTGGAGAATGGGTGTGCTGCCAGAAAGGACCAACAGAGTGGGGGTTTATTGTATGTCATTGACGTTGGATATTTACTGTTTCATTTAAGTTGGAGTTTTTATTGCAATTTATGTTTTAATAAAATAGGCTGTTGTGGCCAGTTTACTCCAAAGCAAAGGTGTGGTCTCTTTACTATATAGTAAGTGGGGGACAATTAAGGGGTGGAGTACATGGGGTCTCAACGGTCGAAGGTTATTGTGTCATATCTGGACTACACTAGTCATGTATAAAGATGCATATAAAGTATATGCATACAAAAAATTAGGACGCATCAATTTTGTCCATAGACAAACATACAGACCAGCATAATGTTCACCGATCGTATATACAAAGGTAGGTATCTTGATATATTGCGTCAAGTTAAAAAAAAAAAAATAAAAAAAAAACGGGGATGAGCAGCAGGGCACCAAGGAGAGGCTGTGCTGACAGAGCAAGTCCAGATGGGCCGATGCACAAGGCGTCCAAAACGTACACGAAAGCCATAAGGGGGAGCTAATGAGTAGAGTATACACTTGACCCAAGACCGAGAAGTCCAAGCCAATAAAGATATTGGAACCAAATCTGTTGAAGTTGATCCGTTTTGAATCGCTAATTAAAGCAACAGTTTTTTTTCTTCAATACAGCAAACAAATTGTGTTCAAATATGGAATATTTTTATTTTCTAGAAAGTGTTGCAGCCCCAGTGATCTCCGTGAGGAATTTTTTTCCAGAAGTGTGGTTTTTTGGGATCTCGCAAGTGGGGTGAGTGTTTTTGTACTTCTGTTGCAAAAAATGTGTATACAATACAATCTCAGAGATGGAAGCACCTAGGATGTGAAGAATAATATTGATGTGATTGACCTTTGTGCCTCATTCAGTTGAGTCGGTGGTGTGGCACAAAGTACCTCAATGTATGGGTGTTCTAGTCTGACACTGAATGTAACGGACATTTTTCTAACTGACCAAAAAGTGTATCGACCATTTTGAGATTCTTTGTTTCTGTTCAACAGATTCAAATGTACAAACATTTTAGACTTTTGCTCTTTGTTGGATAAATGGGCTGCACTGATTTATTAACAGCATGGTACCCGACCACGGTGTACATCATTGTCGTGGGGACAACTTTCCTACAGACCACTGGTGTCACGGGGCATTTCTGCAGCAGACCACTGGGGATTGTGGGGTCCTCATTAAAGTGAGTTCCACCCAAAAATTAAACTTCCACTTTTTGGAGGGGGGAGCAGATGCCTGTGTAATCCACATATTTGCTCCCACTTCCTGGCACAGATCACCTCGGTGACCTATGCCACGTCCGGTGCCTACTCTGTACTCCCACTGTCTTCTGGGAGACGCACAGCTCCCAGAACACAGCAGGGACCAGTGACATGCGCAGTAGGGAATCTTAATCTCAAGCTGAGCGTAGTGTAACCTGCCACCTACATTTGGGAGGGGGTTGTAGGAGATACCACCCCACCCCCGCTGCATACTGGGTTGCTTGATGTGGCAGAGCTGTGTTTAATAGGACCGGGTAGAACAGTTTAAATCCTTTTACTTGGTTGTTCCAGATAAAAATCAGATGTCTGCTACATTAAAACTTGTAGCTTTTATTTTTCGAATCTATTTTCAGGGCAAATGGTTCCATTTTAAACCTGGAGGTCCCTGGAACCATCACAGAGTGGAAAGGCGATATGATGTGTCTCTCAAATGGGACTGGTTTCGGCATGACCAAATATCCAGCCAACTTCACTTCCTTCCAGAAGTTCTTTGCAGACCTCTCCCTTCCAGCTTCCATCGTCCGTGGAGAAAGCATGCGTCTGGTGGCTTCTGTGGCCAACTACCTTGACAAATGCGCCAAGGTGACTACTGTCTCTATTTTGGTTATTTGGGAAGCACGTGATTTGTACATAAAGGTTTTGTTCTATCGCAAGACGCCCAATTAAAACTAGGAAGAGACTGCAAATTTTTACTGCATATATAATTAAGTCAGACATTTGCTCAAGTTTATTTTTTATTTTATTTGTTTCATTAACCATTTAAGCCCCGGACTATTTTGCCAAAGTCCAGGCCACTTTTTGTGATTTGGCACTGCGTCGCTTTAACTGACAATTGAGAGGTCGTGCGACGTGGCTCCCAAACAAAATGTACTTCCTTTTTTTTTTTTTTTTTTTTTTTTTGCACTGTAAACAAAAATGGTGACATTTTAGAAACAATATTTTTTTGCTATAATAAATATCCCCAATTAAATTTTTTTTTTTTAAAAGCCATTTTTCTTCTCAGTTTAGGCCGCTATGAAGAATACATTTTTTGGTCTAAAAAAATTGCAATAAGCAAATATTGATTGGTTTGAGAGTTTATATTGTCTACAAAATGGGATAGTTTTATAGCATTTTTTAATTTTGTTTTATCATGACTGACTTTGTGGATCACAAATCAAACATTTTTGACTTATTTTTTATTTTTTTGGGCCATTGTCATTTTTACAGTGATATGCAAAATGCACTGGTTACTGTGGAAATGACACTGGCAGTGAAGGGGGTTAACCACTAGGTGGCACTGAAGGGGGTTAAGTGTCCTAGGGAGTGATTCTAACTGTTTAGGGGGAGGAGCTACCAGTGACGAGTCACTGATCGCAGTTCCCGATCACAGG
This sequence comes from Rana temporaria, assembly GCF_905171775.1. Taxonomy (NCBI): domain Eukaryota; kingdom Metazoa; phylum Chordata; class Amphibia; order Anura; family Ranidae; genus Rana; species Rana temporaria. The sequence goes on from NC_053496.1 coordinate 13,211,226, forward strand.
GAACATTCGATCAATCATGTGTCACTAGGCAGAACAGGGGACTATGAACAAGTCAGTGCTACTACCCATACATTACATGGAAAGCAGAGCTCCCGGGTTGCTCGATACAGTCGCTGAGTAGAAGTAAATGGGGGGGGGGGGGGATGATCCGGACGCTGCTCTTAAAAATTGACATTTATTGACAGGCCACAGTAGACAAACGCAAATAGGAAAGGTTGACAAGTTTCAACCTATACGGCCTTGGTCATAACCATTTACAAAGGCATCCCCCTGATCTGCCTTTGCTGACCGCAATCGTGTGCCGCCCCGGAATTTCGGGTTCCCGGGACCCGCAAACGCACTCACGAGGCGCGCGGCGGACACGCCTGCTCATTGGGTGGCAAATTTTAAAGGGACTTGCAGGTACACCCATTTGCCTGTCCGTGCCATTGTGCAGACGTATATCTGCATGCGGCGGTCGATATGTGGTTTAAGTTGTAGGCGGGTCACGTCGGCTTTCTCCACTGCAGGTGGTGCTGAACCACAGTGACACTGCAGGGGAGAGAGGGGCAGTCAAGAGGAATATGGTTCACTGGGAGAGCCATCTGGTTATATGCTGCCATCCCATGTGACTCTGGTGGCCATCTTGGGTCAGGCAAAATCTATTTAAGGCCCTGACTCCCAGGCTTGGTGTGCAATTTACTTGTGGGTAGTGTATGGACAGGTTAACATATGGCAGGGAGAAATTCCAGGTGAGTAGGGGCAGAATAGGGACTCTCAATCCTTCCTGGAAATGTCCCCATTTGGGTACAGACCGGCCAAGCCACAGTCCACCCCTCAAGATGGACGCTGTTGGCACCTCTGAGACCTGCTCAGCTACACACTATTGTATATCATGAGCTGTTGAGTTCCTTGCCGCTGGGCTGGTTGTGATCTGCTGGATTCTACATTAATACAAGTTCATTTCTCTGCAACTGGACTCCCCTGAGTGCTTGCTGCCACCGCACCATGCTACACCTCCCCACAAAGCCAGAGCCGGTGTAAAAAGAAAACGTACTAATCCAGTCAAAAGATAGGATTTTCATGCCCTCATTAGCACACAGCTCCAGAATAACCATCTGAGAAGATTTGGAGGCAATATGATCAGTATATGAAATACAAGACCCAAGGGCCGTCCTGAAACCCGGACACAATATTCAGACAGGAATGTGGCTTAGAACAGGTCACCATAGGAGGGTGAGGGGGCACTATGTGCGCCACATTACTATTCTCTTTGGAGTGCCCAAAGGTGTCGCAGGTCTGTTACAACTCTATAAATCGGGGGTCTCCAAACATTCTAAAGAAAGGGCCAGTTCTGAATTTGGGGGGGCCGGACTGTGCCCAGTGGGAGTAAACAATGCCCGATCTTTGGTATTAGGGGGAGAAATAGTTGGTGTCCATGGGAGGAAATGTGACCAATATTTAATGACTTAAGGGCCCGATGAAGGCAAGCAAAGGGCCACAGTTTTTTGAGACCACTGCTATAGTGTACACTAAAAATTTATATTTTTGCTGAGGACCGCTAAAGCGTCCGGGTTTAGCTTGAAAAAGTGGCAACCCTAGCTGTCTTGGTGCTTCTGCAATCAATGTTCTATTGACATCTTTGCTGTGTTTCCCCAGGTACGTGTCACTTTACAGTCTTCAGATGACTTTGTAGCGGAACCCATTCACACGGAATCGGTGAAATGCGTTTGTTCACAAGAAAGAGCCACCTTCTCCTGGAAGATAAATGCTACATCCATAGGTATTGGAAGAATTGAGGATTGTATTAAAAAGTTCAACATATGTATAGTATGAAGTTTATCTAGATTTGTTGAAACATTTGATACTGTACAACATGACCCTTTAACCACTGAAGGACCGCGACACGACTATATACGTCCTTAGTTTGAAGAGAGATCTCGGTAATGGCAGTGGCTGCTGCCACAACCAATGTAGCCATCTCTTCAGGTGGCGGTTTTGTCAATGATGGTGGTCTCTGCAGCGGCTTCGCCTTAAGATCACTATTGGCGGCGGGAAAAAAAGGGCCTTTACTGCGCCCTCCGCCGCTTACCGGAGCCGTCGGCAGCGCTGGAGGCGATTGGGTCCTTTCTCATACTGGGTATGGATGCGAGTGAGGGCAAGATGGCCCCCCCACCCATCTCCATACCATAGCAGGGCCGAAGAGACCTCAAAATGTCGCTTCTGTCCATACGGCTTAAAGGGCCAATTTATTTTTGTCATGTTTTTTCAAATGACTTTTTTTTTTTTTTTTTTTTTATATTGCATTTTAGTCTAAATATGAGATCTGGGGTCTTATTGACTACAGATCTCGTATTTAAAAGACCCTGTCATTCATTCTTTCTTCTATTACAAGGGATGTTTACATTCCTTGTAATGGGAGTAAATTACCCAATTTTATTTTTAAACGCACTAAAAATTAAAATCTACTTAAATAAAGTGTCCCTACACACTCGCGCACAGAACTGAACGCATACGTAAGTAGCACCCGCATATGAAAACTGTGTTCGAACCACACAAGTGAGGTATCGGTGCGATCGTTGGTGCGTGAGCAATAATTCTAGACCTCTCTAACTCAAAACATGCAACCTGTAGAATTTTTTTTTTTTAAATGTTGCCTATGGAATTTTTAAGGGTAAAAGTTTGACACCATTCCATGAAGTGTGACATGTTGGGTATCAATTTATTCGGCGTAACATTATCTTTCACAATACAAAAAAAAATTGGGCTTGCGTTACTTGTAAGACCGCTGCGCAAATACGGTGTGACAAAGTATTGCAATGCCCGCTATTTTATTCTCTAGGATGTTAGAAAAAGTGTATAATGTTTTGGGGTTCTGAGTAATTTTCTAGCAAAAAAAGTGTAAACGCAGAGTCTGAAAAACAGGCTCGGTCCTTAAGTGGTTAAAGGGTTTAAAGAATATATGCCGATGGCAGGAATTGCATGTATATAATATATGTGTAAGTATGAGATGGATAGATAGATAGATAGATAGATAGATAGATAGATAGATAGATAGATAGATAGATAGATAGATAGATAGATAGATAGATAGATAGATAGATAGATAGATAGATAGATAGATAGATAGATAGATAGATAGATAGATAGATAGAGATTATATATTTATCTATCTATCTATCTATCTATCTATCTATCTCATACTTACACATATATTATATACATGTAATTCCTGCCATCGGCACAAACGATGGGGCACAATTGCTCCCCCTAATGCCAATGATGTGGCACTGTTCTTCGTGTGTTGATTACTTCAAAAAACATTCAGCTGCCTTCCTTGGGAAGCAGAATATACAGAGCTATGGGAATTAAGGTCTTAAACGCATGTTAAGCCTATACTAACATGTGTGATTTGCAAGTAATGAGACTTTCAAACACGTCCTACAGCCTAAGAATCAGAAGGGGATAGAGGTAGTAAGCAGGTCTTGCAAAAGCATTCGACCTTTGAGTACGGGAAACAAAAAAAGGGGAGGTATACCAGAGGAGAGTTGGTAACCCAAATGGTCGGACATTAAAGGCGTAGTACACACTAGAATTTATAAAAAAAAAAAACATTTTATTAAACAAAATTGATCATACATATAGCATTAGAGTATTGAAAAAGCATAAATAACACCATAAAGTGAGGCCTTTGTGCCAACGTGTTTCGCCGTTAGGCTTCATCAGGATTCATTGATGGGAAAGGAGAGAATGGGTCTCACTTGCGGGAAAGTAAAGATCTTCTACATAAGTGTTCCTTTCCTGGACAGGTTCTCCCCTGGTTTCCTCCATTGAGCGGCTTCTTGCAGGACAGACGGCACAGGATCACCTTCAAAGCGTAGGCCCCAGTCAGGAAAATGGGGCCTACCAGGCGGAAATGCAGCCTCGTGCCAATGTGGCCCCAAGAGAAATACACCCTGACCTGCTTGAGTTCCAACATTGGCCTGTGGTGGTAACACCACCTACAGGCAAACAAAGGGAAATCCCTCCAAGCACAGCCAAAGCTGGAACAGAGGCTGATTTAGCTCAGACACCCACTAAATTAGCCTTTTAACGACCAAAGCAGATACACTGTATATAAACAGAATAAGTCCAAGCATACAAGTCCCTTTTAGGCTTATTAGTATTGGCAAAATGTGAGAGTATCCCCCTGGAGAATAACCGTATGCTTATCGACGCTTAACAGCGAAACACATTGGTGCAAGGGACTAACTTTTTTTTCATGGTGTCTTATGCTTTTTTTTAATTCTCTCTAATGCTATATGTATGGTCAGTTTTGTTTAAAGGCGTAATACACACTAAAATGTATACAAAAATATACTTTATTAAAGTGGTTGTAAACCTGGGGAAAAACCACCTGCAAGACAAAGCCATAATGAGCTAGAATGATTTGTAGAACTCCTCCTGTTTGAAGGAATGTCTGAGGTTAATTGGCTGTTTGTGAAGCCACCAAACTCTATTGTTGCTATTCAAAAGTACTAAATAAAAAAAGCGCAGGCTATCCAGGGAGGACTGTCTGTTTCGCAAAACAAGCGCGATTTCAGGCTAAAGCAGTGTGCAGTACCACGATTGGCCTAAGGTAGGGGGGCACTGGAGCCAAATGGCTTTCCAAGGTGTCCTTGGACCTTTCCGGCAGTTTCTGAGGCTCTCCAGCTCCCCCCCACTTCTGGCCACATGCGGTATTGCATGCCATAGTCGATGCAGAACAAATTATTTTCGTTTCCATTGACTTCAATGGGGAAACTCGCTTTGATATGCGAGTACTTTGGATTATGAGCATTCTCCTGGAACGGATTATGCTCGTAATCTGAGGTTCCACTGTATTCCTGAAATGTTTTTTATTTTGTTTAAATGCATTAATCTGAAAATCCGAATTAAAGTGGAGGTTCACCCTTAAAAAATATTCTGACATGACATGGAGTCGCGCCATCCTGCCGACAATGCCGGGGGTTTTTTTTGGTTTTTTTTTCTCAGCACATACCTCGTTATCACGATTTTCACCCCCCCTGGACTGGGCGTTCCCAAGCACTGACTGTGATTGTCAGGCTTCCGAGCGGCGCATACTGCTCGTCAAAGGTTGACGACAGAACCCGAACGTCGGTGCGCAGGCGCCGTATAGAGCCGCACCGACGTTCGGGTTTTTTCGGCAACGTGCTGTGACGCCCAGTATGCGCCACTCGGAAGCCTGTCAATCACAGGCAGTGCTTGGGAACGCCCACTCTCGCGGGATTGCCGGGGGTGAAAATCGTGATAACTAGGTATGTGCTGAAAAAAAAAACACCGGCATTCTGTCGGTAGGATGAGGGTTGAATCTGTCAATTGAAGATTTATGGTCTGTTGAATGTTCCAAGAATCGCCTAAGCAACTAAACTGTACGACGACGCAATCTTACACTTGCGGTCGAATGCTCCGCCCACAAGCTATAGTAAAATTCTAATGTATGACTAGTAATTATATTTATTAATTATTATTACTAGTCAACCAACATTAGAATTCTATAGCCTATGGGTATATGACCATAAATGCCTGCTTGTGGCAACTGTTTTTGTCAAATCTTTTCTCTGTCAAATTTTAATAAAGAGTTGGGCTAGGCCCATTCAACCACATTTTCGAAGGACACAGATCGCCATTGTCACCGTCATGTCGAATCTTCTGTCTATATCGAACTGTTGTCACAACAAAATTGAGCTTTTTTTTTTTTTTTTTTTTTTTGGATCTTTCGGGTTCTGCGTGTTTATCGTTAAAACAAATGCAAAAATCCCTGAAATTCGGGTGAAAACCAATGCACATGTCTACTTATTAGCGCAGGAGACATTGACTACGTGTAGCGTATATTGAATGTCCACAGAAGTATCGCATTTCCTTGGTAAATGGGCCTAATTATGTAAACCTTGCTGTAGATTGTTGCATCTGCCTTCTGGTCACTGCGGCCCATGACTGACAATACCAAGGTATACTGTGAAAATGGTAATAACGTGTACTTCAATTGTACAGGTGTTGCTAATGTCTCTGTGACGGCTGAAACCATTCACATTGGCGACTCATGTGAGGGACCTGCTGATCCTAAAGAACCAAACCACAAGGACACCATGGTGCAGAGTTTCATTGTGGAGGTAAGTGGACAAAGATTGTTGGACAAAAAAATAAGGCTAACCTTTACAACCTGGAAAATAAGTCTTGTATACATTATAGCATGTCTACACTACAGTATATACTGTTGTGTATATGTTATTGCTCTCTTGGTTGGTGTCTCAACACATATCCTCTGGCTTATCGTATCTTGCACTTGCCGCCTATTTTTGTGAAAACTTTTATGGACAGCCAACGTTTTTATACTTGCCTGGATTCCTATGCTAATGCATGGAGCTACGCAATTCTACAATCATGACATCTATGCATTAAACGGATTATAACTTGATGGGACAGTACAAAGATTTATTTTTTTAATAATTTTTATAATTTTTGTAATACATTTTATAATGTAATTTTTATAATGTAATTTTTATAATGTAATTTTTATAATGTAATTTTTATGTTTATAATTTTTAAATTTGTATTCTTCTATTTAAGCCTGAAGGCCTCAAACAAGAAGTGACCAAAACCAACTTTGTCTGTGTCAAAGGTAAGAATATTTGGTTGCTTCCTAGGACTGTTAATGGTCCATTCAATGGTATATTCCACCATTTTCAAAAAAATATGTATAAAAATTAACCACTTCCCGCCCGGCCCATTGTAAAATGACGTCCACAACGGACCTCTAACGATCCGGGTGGACGTCATATGACGTCCTGGGCTTTGCGGGTGGATATCTGAATGATGCCTGCAGCTAGAGGCATCATTCAGATATCCTTCTCGGCGATTCTGCACAACGTAAGAATGATCATAGCGGCGGTTCCGCCGCTAGATCGTTCTTACAGGCGGTGGGAGGGGACTTCACCCCCCCCCCCCCCCGCCGCCGCCATCCGGTGTTTCTCCGGGCTCTCCCGTGCCATCGGTGCCCGAAGAACGAATCATCCGTCGCTGGCAGGAAGCATAGAGATGACTGGTGACCAGATGGTCACCAGTCATCTCTATGACCGTCGGAGGACCCGGGCGCGATTTGATGACGTCACGCCTGGGTCCCCGTAAGTAAACAAAGCCGCAATTGCGGCTGCTAAGCAACAGTAAGGATGAGATCGGTGAATTTTTTTTTTCACCGATTTCATGCTTTCCAGCCTGGAGGAGAGATGTGGGGTCTTATTGACCCCGCATCTCTCCATAAAGAGTACCTGTCGCACACATTTCCTATTACAAGGGATGTTTACATTCCTTGTAATAGGCATAAAAGTGATAATAAAAAAAATAAAATAAAAAAGTGTAAAAATATATGTACAAAAAAAATAAAAATAAAAAATTAACGCCCCTGTCCCCAGTAGCTCGCGCGCAGAAGCGAACGCACAAGCAAGTCCCGCCGACATATGTAAACGCTGTTTAAATCACATATGTGAGGTATCGCCACGTGCGTTAGAGTGCCAGCAACAATTCTAGCACTAGATCTCCTCTGAAATTTTTTACAGGTTACCAGTTGAGATTTACAAAGCGTTGCCTATGGAGATTTTTAAGTACCGAAGTTTGGCGCCATTCCATGAGTGTGCGCAATTTTAAAGCGTGACATGTTAGGTATCTATTTACTCGGTGTAACATCATCTTTTCACATTATACAAACAAATTGGGCTAACTTTACTGTTTTGTTTTGTTTTTTTTTAATTCATGAAACTATTTTTTTCCCAAAAAAAGGCGTTTGAAAAATTATTGCGTAAATACCGTGGAAGATAAAACGTTTCAATGACCGTCGTTTTATTCCCTAGGGTGTCTGCTAAAAAAACATATATAATGTTTGGGGGTTCTGCGTAATTTTCTAGCAAAAAAATTATGATTTGTACATGTAGGAGAGAAGTGCCAGAATAGGCCTGTTATGGAGGTGTGTATAAAAGCCCGGTATGGAAGCGGTTAACTTGCGTTTTTTTAAAATCAAAAAGTGCCCTTCACAACTTTTTGTATTTGAACCTGCCAAGCATTCCCAATATGATTGTGGTTGCAATGCTCGGGCTTCTGCAAACTCAAGCTGCAGCTCCTGCACCAAGCCCTTCAGTTACAAAGCATGAGAGTCTCAGTGGATGATACTGCACCCTCATTTAAAGACTTGGTGTATAATTTGTAATTTAAACTTGAGCACATGGGGTGAAAAAAGTAGTAATTGCCAACCTTTCCGGACCTCAAGGACCACTAAACTAAAAATTTTGAATCATGTGGACCACTAACAGTTTACATGCCTTATACCTTAATCCCCCCCCCCCCCCTCCATGCTGCTCTGGTCCCCCGCAGCGCTCGCCTTCTCTCCCTGGCTAGATAACTTCAGCGTGACTGAATACAGACATGCTCCTCGGGAGTCGCACTGAGAAGCTCATCATACAAACCGGAAGGACGGCTGCCACTCACAGCTGTGACATAAGCTTCCTCGGAACTCGTTCTCCTGGTCTTTCCTTCCCCAGCTCTCCATCCTGTCTGCTGCCACGGAGAATCTAGATGGAGAGCGGGGGAAGGAAAGACCAGGAGAACGAGTGCAGAGAAAGCTTGTCACAACTGTGTCTGGCCGCTGTCAATCTGGATTGTATGATGAGCTTCTCAGTGTGTGACTCCTGAGGAGCATGTCTGTATTCGGTTACGCTGAAGTTAATCAGCCAGGGAGAGGGGGGGCGGTCCGCTGTCACTGAAGTCCCGATGGCCATTACATGCCTGGAGCCAGGTCGCCAATTCTAGTCGCCAATGTGACCTGGCGCCTGGGATTTGTCGAGCCTTGCCTTATACACATAATGCTCTGGCTCCCCCCCCCCCCTTCATTCCCCGTCATCACACGGCTGCCTTACAGACTTGCCATTTGATCTCCCCTCCTTTATTCAGCCATGTGTTTGAGCTCTGTGCTCCCTCCAACATCTGATCAGCGCTGCCATTGGAAGTCCCCTCGTTCTTCACCTTCTGTTCTTTGCACTACTTCCGTTGTCTCCGGAGTTCATATCAGTCAGAACTACAGAGGAGGCATCGTGTATCAATGCATGCTGACAGTATTAACTATCGGTGCACATTGAGAACACTGGACACAAGATTGGGCAGTACACATCTGCCACAATGTTGATTTGCGGCAGAACCCCTAGGGGCCATCAATTTTCTTGTGGTCTACAGACCACTGGACCAGAGGACTGACTAGCAAAGGTTGGTCCTACTTTTTAATTTTGTCTTCAGAATGGCGATCAAGTTAAAGTGATTGTCAAGTCTCGTGTTTTATCATTTAAAAAAAAAAAGCTATACTTCTCTGTGCAGTTGGTTTTGCACAGAGCAGTCCGGATCCTCTTCGGTCCCTCTCCTGGCCCCTCCATTCTATTGAGTGCTCCCACAGCCAGCAGCTTCCTAAGGTGGCATCGATGCTGAGATACTGCTGTGTATCCATTCAGACATGGAGACCCATCCCCTCTCTCCACTGATAGGCTCTCAAAGTCAGTTAGCCAATCGCAGCATAGCTGTGTCTCAGCCACTCAGGAGGAGAGTCCCAGATGGCTAAGACACATGGACATTGCTGGAGAGAGATGGGGCTCAGGTAAGTAATTAGGGGGCTGAGGGATGCTACTTTTGTGTATAGAATGCAACTTCTGCCTTTACAACTCCAAGTTCTGTGCTCTCAAGAACTGACTGTCCTCAACTGTGGAGATTTTATAGTTTGTTTTTTTTTTTTTTTTTTTTTTTGTTTTTTCTTTATCACAGGTTCAAACGCATTCGTAGAAGTTAATATCAACCCCTCGGGTAGCATTGTTCCTGGGTCTATGTCTGCGAAGTTTCAAACAATGGGTAAGCTGAAAGATAAAGAAATTTGCGCTAGGGCCTAAGTGTGCTCTCCAGGATGTATAATGATAGCGAACGCATGACTATTGTAAAACCGATGCACTTCCCTTTTAAATACCCCTTTACTTCCAACCTCTACCTTAATCATTTGAGGCCACACCGGAAGTTGGGAGAAAAAAAACGGGCTGTAGCAGCCTTATTTATTAACACAAACTCTTAAGATAACATTAACATAAACATCTGTTATAACTCATCAGTCCACACTAGTGTTGGTCTCTGCAGGAAACCTCGATCACCATCCATGTAAAATATACTGCACTGCGGTACCTCTCCAATATGCTGATAGGCCTCAAGCCAACCGGCTGGCTCAGAGACAACCCGTGACCGCAGTGCCCCATTACCAATACTTCCAGCTAGCCTCCGTTATCTGAAATGCCAATAACTGGACCCATATCACCGACAGGTCCTGAACTCTTCTTTCCGAGGTATCATCCTTCACCCGCAAAGACCAACACCCGCCGCTGCCACGACAACTTGATCAACTCAATCCTGTGCATGAAAACAAGGCAAAACACAAAACAAACCACAAACAGACACACACAAAACAAAACTTAGGGGAGGGTGGGAAGGAACTTCTCTCCATCCTCTGCTGCCTGGGGGCGGGGTCAGCTCCTTTTTTTTCCTTCTCTGTCCCCACCCCCATTAACCACCCAATCCTAAACTCCCTAACAACCCAGTACCCGGTTTCCCTAGTCATGCCAGCCCTCCACCTATTGCATGATATTTCATTGCTCCGGGCTTTTCTATACTGATACAATATATACAGTGAGGGAAAGTAATTTGACCCCCCCCCCCCCTGCAGAGTTTAAGTTTATCCACGTATAAAGAAATTAATGGTCTAATTTTTTTTTTTTTTTTATCATAAATGTGTTTTTAAATGGAGACCAAATATCAACCAAAAATCCAGAGAGAGTGTTACAAATGTTCCAAATAAAATTTCAGTTCAGTGAGTAAAGTATTTGATCCCCAAGCAAAACACGACTTGCTTGGTGAAGAAGCCCTTGTTGGAAGACCAAGGCCAAACATTTCTTGTAGTTCAGGTTTGCACACATCTCAGGAGCAGTGGCGACTGGCGCCACAACCTCCCGTATTTTTTGTTTCTAAAAGTAGTCTACTGGCTTTGTGTTGCCTCAATGCACTATTCTCCAGACCTTTTTAACCAAAATGCAGGTAAAGGACCTTGCCCCTTTTTGCGATTCGGCACTGCGTCGCGTTAACTGACAATTGCGCGGTCGTGCAACGTGGCTCCCAAACAAAATTGGCGTTTTTTTTTTTTTTTTTTTTTTTTCACAAATGGAGCTTTCTTTTGGTGGTATTTGATCACCTCTGCGGTTCTTATTTTTTGCGCTATAAACCAAAATGGAGCGACAATTTTGAAAAAAAATCTATTTACTTTTTGCTATAATAAATATCCCCCCAAAATATATAAAAAAACATTTCCTCAGTTTAGGCCGATACATATTCTACCTATTCATGGTAAAACGCAATAAGCGTTTATCGGTTGGTTTGCGCAAAACTTATAGCGTTTACAAACTAGGATAGTTTTTATTGCATTTTTATTTTATTTTTTACTACGAATGGCGGCAATTTTTTTTTTTTTTGTCTTCTTTTTTTTTTTTTTTTTTTTGTGACGGCGACATTATGGCACTTCGGACAATTTTGACACATTTTTGATACCATTGTCATTTTCACTGCAAAAAATGCTTTTAAATTGCATTGTTTATTGTGAAAATGACAATTGCAGTTTGGGAGTTAACCACAGGGGGCGCTGTTGGGGTTATGTGTTCCCTGAAGTGTGTTTACAACTGTAGGGGGGTGTGACTGTAGGTGTGACATCAATTGTGTCCCCCTATAAAAGGGATGACATGATCGATGCTGCCGCCACAGTGAAGAACGGGGAAGCCGTGTTTACACACAGCTCTCCCCGTTCTTCAGCTCCGGGGACCGATCGCGGGACTCCAGCGGAGATCGGGTCCCACGGTTTCGAACCGGGTCACGGAACCCACCCACGGCTGGGTACTAGTACAGGACGTACATGTGCCCAGCCGTGCCATTCTGCCGACGTATATGTGCAGGAAGCGGTCCTTGAGTGGTTAAGGACGGCCTAACGCCGATATGTCGGCAGAATGGCAGGCTGGGCACAGGTACGCTGCCCCCCTACAGTTAGAAACACACATGAGGTCACACTTAACCACTAGGGGTCAAGGAAGGTGTTAACTCCTAAATTGCAATTATCATTTTCACAGTAATCGGTGCATTTTTAATAGCACTTTTTCGCTGTGAAAATGACAATGGTCTCAAAAACGTGTCAAAAGTGTCCGCCATAATGTCGCAGTCACGAAAAAAATCGCTGATCGCCGCCATTGGTAGTAAAAAAAAAAAAAAAAATTAATAAAAATGCCTTAAAACTATCCCCTTTTTTGTAAACGCTATACATTTTGCGCAAACAATCGATAAACGCTTATGGTGTTTTTTACCAAAAATGGGTAGAATGCGTATCTGCCTAAACTGAGTTTTTTTTTTTTTTTTTTTTTTTTTGGGGACATATATTATAGCAAAAAGTACAAAATATTGCATATTTTATTTTTTTCAAAATTGTCACTCAATTTTTGTTTATAGCGCAAAAAATAAAAACCGCAGAGGTGATCAAATACCACCAAAAGAAAGCTCTATTTGTGGGTGAAAAAGGACGTTAATTTTGTTTGGGAGCCACGTCGCACGACCGCGCAATTGTCAAAGCGACGCAGTGCCCAATCGCAAAAACTGGCCAGGTCCTTTACCTGCATAATGGTCCGGGTAATCTCAGACTACCGTGAGAGCCAGCACCTTTCCCAACCAGTCCTTGCTGTCATACCTATATGGTCAGAAAGCTACGTGTTTGTACAAAGTAGTATATTAAACACAAACTGAATTTATTGTGTATATTTGTCCATGTATGCATCTGTGACGGGACAGAAAAAACTGAAACCCAAGTTTTGTTCCCTTTGAATTTTTTTTTTTCAGTTTTGCCTTGAGTCCATTTGGTAAGGTAACTTGAATTTGGTCTTTTTTTTTGCAGGAGACGTGTTGGGCCGGGTTTTGCAGAATCCTGAGGACGTGATGAAGGGGCCCAAAGGATGTGGAGAGCAAGTTGTTGCTACACTAATACCGATCGTGCGTGCAGTGGAGTTTTTGAGTTTAACCGACCGTCTTACTGAGGGAACTAGAAAACGTGCAGTGCAATATATGTCCAGCGGTAATTTTGATTAATTTTTTTATTTTTTTTTACTGTAAGCATTATATAATCTATTTTGTATATTTACAGTAACTGGTAATTATATTTTTGCTAGTTTTCTGTATTCAACTGTTCTAAAAAATTATTTACAGGACAAGTTGGCCAAAGAGGGGATTTCATGGAAGTCATGGTTTCCATATAATTTGGGAGCCAAACTCAGGGCTGGACTGGGACAAAAATTTGGCCCTGGACTTCATCCAGACTGACCCACTTTGACAGGTCTCTCCCACAGTGGCCGGACAACTCCAGCACCCTCCGGCCACCCAAGCCACCTCTCCCCCTTCACTAGCTGTTTTACTTTATTAGAGTAGAACGCCTGGTACTGGTACTCTTATAGGCAGTACCAGTGGGGAAGCTAGACATTATTTCACCCGGGGCAAAGAATAAGTTTGGTGCCCCCCTTATGGGACAAGATTAGGCAGAAGTGAGAAACTCCCAGGCCTCTGTCGCGCCCCCTGATCCTCTGGTCTTCCCCCTGCTTCTTTGTTCCCGCCAGGTGAGCGATGCGGGGAGTGAGAGGAGGTGAGCGCTGCGAGAAGGGAGAGACAGAGGAGCGGAGGGAGGCGGTGGTGGTCCACTCACTGAAGCCGGCCCACTGAGCCATCGGCCCACCGGGAAACTCCCTGTAGTCCCAATGGCCAGTCCATCCCTGGCCAAACTTATTTGCAGATTGAATTTGCTCTGTGTTTTAGGTGGGGTCATTCATTTCTGCCTTTCACAGCTGACCATTGAGGCATAAAGTAATGCGCTACCTTTCTCTGCATGCTAAACCTGGCTTTTGGCTTTATGTTTAATTACTGTATTTTTTTTTGCGTATAACACTCACTTTTTTCACCCTGTAAATTGGACATGTGCACTGCAGAAAAATTGGTTCGTTTTTTTCGTTTCATTCGCTTTCATTCGCTTTTTTTCGGAAATTCCGACTTTTTCAAATTTTCAAATTTCGAAATTTCACATTTCGGAAATTAGAATTTCAAAATTTCGGAAATGTAAAAATTCTAGAATTAACAAATTTGTCAAAATTAGTTAAACATGTCTATGTGCAAATAGTGTTTGTGTTATATGCCGATACTGCAATTTGGGCTGCCTTGGAGAGAGCGGGGAGGGGGGCGGGCCAAGCGCCGCCACATTACATACAGCGAGAATCTCCTGTTTACTCGGACAGAACACTCCTATTACAGAGGCTGCTATCATCGAAGCCGGTCCAGGAGGCGGGACTTTTATTAATACACAAACAAGGTCAAACCGGGACTTTGTTTTAATGAGGCTGCCGAGTAAATGGGAGATTCTCGCTGTATGTAATCTGACAGTGCTCATCCTGCACCCTCTTTGAGAAGGGCATTGATCAGGCTGCATTCATGGAAATGGGGTGCCTGGGCAATTGTGAAGCTGCAGATGACATTGACCCTTACTTTGCTACATAGTTTTTTTAAATTTTAAGTATTTTTTTTTTTTGTTTTCCCTGAAACTTCCCTCTTAAAATGAAGGTGCGTGTTTTATGCTGATAAATACTGTACACTCTGACTAGCAATGGAAACCATAAACAAATGGGAAAACATGTTTTCAAGGTGGGGGAAAACAAAAATAAAAAATGATGTAGATATGAAAACCCTTTTTAAAGCCTAATTCACAGTTGGAAAGATTTTTTCATCCCTTTTTTGCTTGCACAGAAATTGAGGAAGTCTCCACAGCGGGACTACAACCCGATGGGGTGAGAAGGGTTGAAAGCTTCGGGTGGAGTTGGGTTTTAGCTACTTTAACAGCTTGACGACCGCCGCACAACGATATACGTCGACAAAATGGCACGGCTGGGCACAAGGGCATACATGTATGTCCCCTTTAAGATCCCAGCCGCGACCTGTTCCTCTTCTCCGCGACCATCCCCACGGAAGCGATCGCCGCCGGTGTCCCGCGATTGGGTCAGAGGAAGAACAGGGAGATCGAGATAAGTGTAAACAAACCTCTCCTCGTGCTTCCTAGTGTGTCATAGGGAACAGCGATCAGTGATGTCACACGCACAGCCACGCCTGTCCCACAGTAAGAACACTCCCTTAAAGCACACTTAACCCCTACAGCACTTCCTGGTTAACCCCTTCACTGCCAGTGTCCTTTTTACAGTAACCAGTGCATTTTTATAGCACTGTTCGCTGTAAAATTACAATGGTCCCAAAATAGTCAGATGTGTCATAATGTTGCAGTCACGATTAAAATCGCTGATCGCCACAATTACTAGAAGAAAAAGTGTTAATAAAAATGTAATCAAACTATCCCCTATTTGGTAGAGGATATAGATTTTGCGCAAACCAATCAAACGCTTATTGCGATTATTTTATTTTTTCCTACCAAAAATATGTAGAAGAATATGTATTGGCCTAAACCTTTTTTTTTTTGGGGGGGGGGGGGGGATATTTATAGCAGAAAGTTAAAAATATTGCATTTTTTTTTTCAAAATTGTCGCTATATTTTTGTTTATGGCACAAAAAATAAAAACCGCAGAGGTGATCAAATGCCACCAAAAGAAAGCTCTATTTGTGGGGAAAAAAGGACGCCATTTTGTTTGGGAGCCACGTCGCACGACCACACAATTGTCAGTTAAAGCGACGGAGTGCCGATTCGTAAAAAGGGGTCAGGTCCTTTAGCTGCATAATGGTCGGTCTTTGGTTAAGCAACACTGCCTTACCAGCTGATTGAAATGACCATGTTTACCAACTTGGAGTAGATACTGTATATTTGGGGAAACCACCTCATTGGCTAAGCAACAGCTTAGACAAAAAAAATTGATCCATGTACAGTGTATGCGCCTATATTTAATGTGTATGGCTCCATATCAATTTGATCAGCCAGTTCAATTTTGAATGTAAATTTGACACCTTCCCACTACCATGTGTTTTTGCAAGATGCTTGAGATATTGTAATATTGGCATTTATCCTAAATTCTAACCTCCCATAATGGTTCTTCCTAGGATATGTAAGACTAATGGGTTTCAGAAATTCTGATGGAAGCTTCAGTGCCTTTGGTCAAGGGAGGTCTGAGCCAAGTGGATGGTAAGCTTTAAAAAGAATAGACAGCAGCAACACTAACATTAAAAATTTGTGCTGACGCAAGCCAGGAATTTTGCTTTGTTGTACTTTAAGCTTTAGGAGATTTTTTAGTGAATTCAATAGCTCAAGCAGATGTTGCCTGTGGCTGACCAATTCCATTTTATTCTAGGATTGTCAATGTAAAGTATCCATAGTCCTCTGAGTGTGTCCATAAAAATGCTACAAGGACATTCATTGTAGACTTGGGTGATCATAGTCAATGGAATGTGGGTTGAGGCCGTTATTAAAAACGGTGACCAGTTGCAAATAATGTTTGCCTAAACTTGCAAAATAAAAAAATTGGCTTTACATCTGCAGCAAAATCAGGAGCTGAACTCTTAAGCCCTGTACACACGCTCATTTTTCCCGATGGGGAAAATCATGAGGAGAGCTTTTGGCCGGGAATCCCGGCCGTGTGTATGCTCCTCGCAGTTTTTCCGACTGGAAAACTGTCCAAAAACCACCCGACAAAGGAACCAGTTTTTTTTTTTTTTTTTTCACCCACCCGAAAAAATGGGAAAAACTGGGGAAAAACTGCGATGGAGCATACACATGGCCGGTTTTCCTGACAATCTAAAAAATTGCAGTTTTCTCATCTGGAGAACCGGTCGTGTGTACGAGGCATAAGCCATGTTTAAAAAAAACGGGGTCCTATTATGGCCTTCACAAAATGGGAGCGGAAATAACATTTTTTAACCTTAGATTCCTGCTCATTTTGTCTAGGGAATCGGCTAGTTTTAAAATCGAAGCAGTACGTACTGTTGTAGAGAGCGATCTTCTCCGCTGCTTCCGGGTATGGGCTGCGGGACTGGGCGTTCCTATTTTGATTGACAGTCTTCCGACAGGCTTCCGACGGTCGCATCCATCGCGTCACAATTTTCCGAAAGTAGCCGAACGTCGGTGCGCAGTATAGAGCCGCACCGACGTTCGGCTTCTTTCGGCTAGTCGTGACGCGATGGATGCGACTGTCGGAAGACTGTCAATCAAGAAGGAACGCCCAGTCCCGAAGACCCATACCCGGAATCGGGGAGAAGATCGCTCTCTACAACGGTAAGTACAGCTTCGATTTTAAAACTAGCCGATTCCCCTAGACAAAATGAGCATCAATCTAAGGGTAACAATTTTTTTATGGGTGAACTCCCGCTTTTAATGCTCTTATTGGGTGTATCTGAGGATGCATCAAGTACTCTGGATGCCTGAAGCTCACAAACAAATGTGGTTCTGGGCTGCTATGAGTATTGTCATCAATTTCAACTATGACCTAAATTAAGGAGGGAGACGGGCTAAACCATGTTTTAAAATAAAAATGTGCATTGCTTAAAGTTTTTTTTTATTTTTTTGCTGATTTAATATTTAAAGACACTGTCACTCTGGCTGTTTTAGGCAAAGTGACCATGTCTCTAAAGCAGCCTCTCCAACTGCCTGCCTACCATTTCAGTAGTGGGATCCTATAGGTTAGCCTAAACCTGAAAGACACGGGGCACCTTTTTGGATCCATGAAGAATAGACATGCATTCGTTTTTGTCCGAATGTTGGGTATTTTCGTTTTAACAAACGGCCATGCAGAAATCGAAAGCCGACCGATCCGATATAAAAAAATGCTTTTGTTTTTTGTTGCTATAACAGTTTGATATAGATAGGAGATTCGACATGACGCTGACAATAACAATCTGTCTATCGAACCTGCGGTTGAATGTGCCTAACCTTAACTCTATTAGTCTAAGATTATTCTACATAGAGAGGAAAGATTCGACATTATAGAGACAGTGTTGGGGTTGACCATTCGACATGAACGACGAAGATTTGATGACGCAACGAAAAACATACAAACTTCGAATCTGTCATTGAAGGCTTATGGTGTCTGTCGAAAGTTCTAAGAAGATTCGACGGAGCAGCTAAACTGTACGACGGCGCGATCCTACATTTCTGGTCAAATGCTCGGCCTATAGGCTATAGAAGAATTTTGAATGTTTATTAACTAGTAATAATAATCTATCTCTAACGGCTAAAGATATTAACATGAAACTTGGCACACATGTTACTTATATGTCGGCAACAAACATAGGATAGGTGGTTTAACCCTTACCCACCCCCATTTGCCATGGTCAGGGGTTTTTCTTTAAAGTCCCATTCAACTCTATGGGAAATACTTCATAACTTCCAAACGGCTTTACATATTTCGATAACACTTGGTCACATGTTACTTATATGTCCACTTAAACTATAGAATAGTTAATTTATCCCTTAACTAACCCCCTTTTGTGAGGGTCGGGGTTTTTGTTTAAAGTCCCATGCAAATCAATGGGAAATGTATGTTCCCACATAACTTCTGTACGCCTGGAGATATTTCAATAATACCTGGTACACATATTACTTATATGCCAAATAAAAATATGACAGTTAAATTAACCCTTACCTACACCCTTATATAAAAGATGGGTATATTTTATATTACTATGATTTTCCTCCCCAAAAGGTTAAGATAGGAAGACCGGGCAACGCCGGGTATTCAGCTAGTTAAATATAATTATTACTAGTGTCATACAACATTAGAATTCTACTATAGCTTGTAGGCGGAACATTAGACCTGAAATGTATGATTGTGGCGTCGTACAGTTTAGCTGCTCCGTCGAATCTTCTTGGAACGTTCAATGGACACCATAAGCCTTCAATGACGGATTCTACCTTAATTCGGATTTTCAGACAAATGCATTTTTTAACTAAACAAAATAGATAAAAATGAATTTCGAGAGTAACTAAATCAATTTTATTTTTCGGAAGAAAAACTAAATTCCAAAACAATATTTCGGTGACCCCCTGTGACAAGACTTTATTCTTTACTTAAAGGAAGGTGATTTAAAAAAAAAAATGTCATGCATGTCATTAAAAGGAAGTAAAAAAAATGGCCAGAACATGACTTGATATTTGATTTGTAGGTTGACTGTGTTGGCTTTGCAAACCTTGTGGGATATAAGACCATACACCTTTGTTGCTGACATCTTCGAGCAAGGTGTTCTCTTTTTGGAACGTTTGCAGGACTTGAAAACTGGAGCGTTCAAGCCAGTGGGGACGTTATTTAATAGTGGACTGAAGGTAAGAGCACTGTGGATTTTATCTTTTTCAGCCAGAGGCAAATAGGAAGTCTAGTGCTGAAGTTAACTAAACTACTAAAGGTTCGAATATAAAAAAAATTAAATAAAAAAAATAACACGTTGTACTTGCCTCAACTGTGCAGCTCGTTTTGCACAGAGTGGCCCCCGAACGGCATCTTCTGGGGTTCCTCGGCGGCTGTCTCGGCTCCCCCCCGCTTTTGATAACCCCCTCCGGGAAGCGCTTTCCCAAGGGGGTTACCTTGCGGAGCACGCTCCTGAGTCCTGTATTTGGCGCCCATAGCTGCCAACTACAGGACTCGGCCCCGCCCCCCCAGCCTTTCAATCGTTGGAGTTGATTGACGGCAGCATGAGCCAATGGCTCCGCTGCCATCAATCTATCCAATGAGTCGAGAAGACTGAGCAAAGGAAGAATGCGTTGGAGACGCGGGACTTTCCAAGGCTCAGGTAAGTAAAATGGGGGGGGGGGGCGCTGGGGGGCCATTGATCGTAAGATGTTTGTTCACCTTTAATGCATAGGATACCTTTAAAACCCTTTTAAGTGGGCCTAGTACACACAGGCTGAATGTCGGGTAACATCGACCATTCAATAAAAATCATCCAATCGGCCCATGTGTATGACAGCTGGTCTGACAGAAGCCAGCTGCCTGGAAAATCTATGCTGGGAAAACCTGCGGCTGACCAGCTCCCAATAGCTGAGAGCACTGACCAGAATGTTCTGACATGGGGGCCGTCCCCTTGTCAGAATACAATGGCTTGGAGGGGGAGATCGCTGTACGAACATCAGATTGTGCAAGTACAGCGGCTTCCACTGGAGCCTTTTTTTTTTTTTTTTTTTTTTTGGTCAAACCCGCTGGGTTGACCAAAAAAATGGTGTGTACTAGGCTTTACTGTTGGACAGATGGCTAAGCTACCAATCTCTACCGGATAAAGGGAGTGGGTGTAACTTGTGTAATATAATTCTATTCAAAACTGAATGTTTTTTACACATGCTTGAGGCATGAGTCTTAAAGGGGTTGTAAAGGAATTTATTTATGTTCCCTAAATAGCTTCCTTTACCTTAGTGCAGTCCTCCTTCACTTACCTCATCCTTCCATTTTGCTTTTAAATGTTCTTTTTTCTTCTTCTGAGAAATCCTCACTTCCTGTTCTGTCTGTAACTCAGTAATGCAAGGCTTTCTCCCTGGTGTGGAGAAAGCCTCTTGAGGGGGGAGGGGTGAGCAGGCAAGTCGGGACACTCTCTCTACTTTACAGGTAGAGAAAGGAGCCATCGGTTAGTGGGCGTCCTGACACTCCTGCTCGTCCCCTCCCCCCTCAAGAGGCTTTCTCCACACCAGGGAGAAAGCCTTGCATTACTGTGTGGAGTTACAGACAGAAGAACAGGAAGTGAGGATTTCTCAGAAGAAATAAGGACATTTAAAAGCAAAATGGAAGGATGAGGTAAGTGGGGGAGGACTGCACTAAGGTAAAGGAAGCTATTTAAAGGGGTTGTAAAGCTTCTTTTTTTTTTTTTTTTCTAAATAGGTTCCTTTTTAAGCTAGTGCATTGTTGGTTCACTTACCTTTTTTTCCTTCAATTTCCCTTCTAAATGTTTTCGTTAACAGTAGCATATTTGAAATCTTTTTGGATTTATTTCACATTTTTTTTGATGGATTGAGAAATTCATATGTTATAGTTTGGCACATGGCACTGTATTGGTATTTATTGCACACTATTTGATTGTTTGCACATTTAATTAATAATCATAGACACATGTACGTACTTTTTGTTTTTTGAGTAACAAGTTCACATGATCAGTCGTGGTAAAATGTTTATATAAGTTGGCGCAATACACTTCACAAATGCATAAATGTTTTCTTTGTCTGAATTTCTCACTTCCTGTTCCTCCTCAGTAAGCTGTTCTAAATGACTATATGACTTTCCGCCACTCGGATGATGGTGGAAAGCTTTCTGAGGAGAAACAGGAAGTAAGAAATTCAAACAGAAAAAAAACATTTTAGAAGGGAAATCAAAGATAAGGTAAATGAACCAACAATGCAGTAGCTTAAAGGAACCTATTTAGATAATAAAAGACAAACCTTTACAACCACTTTTAAAGAGAATTTATTTCCTTTACAACCCCTTTAAGCAAAATTTTAAAGGTGGGTGTGTAAAATCCTGTATTGCACCATCCCCTCAAACTTTCAATACAAATTAAATTGGTATTTGCTTGGCACTGCTGTCTAGGATCTTGGTGGGTTCCTTTCCCACATCGGCACCCGCGCAACCAAGCCAAAAAAGCCCAGGCTTCCACTTATTTAAAAGACTTGTATGCCAAAAAAAAGGTCCAAAAAAAACGATGCAGGAGGAAGACCGTTTCTTGGCATGGGTTCCATCAATATAGTACAAAGTGGTTCCAAGATGTCAATTCACACGTAGGATTTAACTGCTAATTTTTTTTTTTTTTTTTTTTGCAGGGAGGTGCTGATGATAAAGTTGGGTTTACATGTGCTGTGGTCATGTTCCTGGCTCGGACTGCTTATGCACCTTCTGTAAGTATTTTATTTTCCAAATGACTGTACTTAATCGTTCTGATCACCACTCAATGATAGTGTTGAGCAGAATATGCCATATTCGATTTCGCGATATATCTCGAATATATATTCGAATATTCGAGATATATTCGCTAAATTCGAATATTCGTGATATTTTATCGAAATTAATTGAATGCGATTTTTCGCTATTGCGAATGCGAAAATAATTGCGATTTTTTAATAACTGCGGTAGGAGCGCTCTGATTGGCTTAGAATATTCGTGATATTTTATCGAAATATCGCAACATGCGAATGCGATATTTATTGCGCAATTTCGAGATATGCTGGAGGAGCGCTCTGATTGGCTCAGAATATTCGTGATATTTTATCGAAATATCGCAACATGCGAATGCGATATTTATTGCGCAATTTCGAGATATGCTGGAGGAGCGCTCTGATTGGCTCAGAATATTCGTGATATTTTATCGAAATATCGCAACATGCGATTGCGATATTTATTGCGCAATTTCGAGATATGCTGGAGGAGCGCTCTGATTGGCTCAGAATATTCCTGATATTTTATCGAAATATCGCAACATGCGAATGCGATATTTATTGCGCAATTTCGAGATATGCTGGAGGAGCGCTCTGATTGGCTCAGAATATTCCTGATATTTTATCGAAATATCGCAACATGCGAATGCGAAATTTATTGCAGATATTTCGAAAACTGCTGTAGCAGCACTCTGAAATCGAATATGTATGATATTTTAACCAAAATACATATTGCGATTGCGATTTTTCGATCGCGCATGCGCAATTGCGCGAACAACACGCGACCATTTCCTGGAGCCTTGCCAGTTTCCCAATATTACAGCAACATGGTGGGAAGCAATTTCTCAAAGTCTGAGGAAAAGTTGCTGATTTGTGTAAGTATTTTGACCACTGTTATTTCATCATCTTCAACTGCATTTAAGTCTAGTTTAAAAGTTAGTATATATGATCAGATATTAGTATTTAACCAAAAATGTGTCTCCTGCTTTTACAAAACTACAAGTCCCAGCATGCCTGGACAGCTGCAGACACCCTGGTTGGCAAATGTGTATTTAGGCACTTTTCCTTGTTATTTAGCATAATGAATTTAAAATTTTTTTGGACATAGGACGTATGCGAACGTCCTGACTTCAGTGTCCTCAAGGCCCAAGGACGTTCGAATACATATTGCCCTTTAGATGTTGCAGAACTACAACTTCCAGCATGCCTGGGAATGCTGGCACTTCTAGTATTGTAAGTTCTGCAGGCCCACATTTTTCAGGCCTTTATGCACGGGTCTCTAAACTGTGGCACCCTAGATGCAGCAAAAGTAAAATTCTTAGCATGCACTGACAGACCGTGGCTGATGGGAGTAGTAGTTTTGCAACAGCTGGAGGTGGACTGGTCTTGAAACCCAGAGTTAGGTAACAAACCCGTAGTGTTTTGCAACCATTCTGCCTCCAGCTGGTTATTTTCTGTTGAAAAGCCTGTGGCGTGCAAAACACAACCCAAAAACTCCACCCGGTGCAAGGAAAAATTTGCACACACCTAAAGAGTGACATCACAAAAAACTGCGACGGTTGCATACGTCAGTGGTCCTCCGAAAAGGTCCCGTCTCTGACCCCCCGGGGCGTTAGGCTCCTGACAGGGAAAAGAGTTACTGTGGTCCATACAGCCGAAGCCATATGGACCCATCTCGGTCCAAGCAGCGCAATCAACACGCGAACAACACGCGACCATTTCCTGGACCCTTGCCAGTTTCCAACTTTATGATCGCAACGCAATCGCAGAGCAAGATGGTTGGAAGTAATTTCACTGTATCTGAGGAAAAGTTGCTGATTTGTGTAAGTATTTTGACCACTGTTATTTCATTATCTTCAACTGCATTTTAGTCTAGTTTAAAAGTTAGTATATATTCATAATTATGCAAATGATAATGGCTGCTATATTTATGTAAAAAAGGTGGCGACGGAAATGGCAGTATATAAAATCTGTCATGTTACCCCTGTCATTGATTAATAAGGCGAGAATGCTTCCAATTGTTGAATAGCATACATTTATGTCATATATCCATAAGGCTGTCAACAAAAGTATTACAATATACTTTGTTCTTCATCTTGCAGAAGTTCCTGGAAACAGGATACGATGAGCTGCGGAGGCAGCAAGAAAAACAGGGAGTTATAAGCTCCCTGATTGAGGAACTAGGCGAAGAACACACTCGCATGGCGATCCTCAAAAAGTGGTCCGACCTGAAGAGGCGCCAGATGAACCGGGTCAGGCGTATCCGGAATAAATATCATCCTGGTAAGTTATTGGTCACAGTTATGTTTTTTTTTCCCTAAAGTGTATTTTGTGCGTGTACTCGAGAGAGGAGCCGGACTGCAGGAGTTGGGAGTAGGCAGGCCTCCCCCAGAGGTAATCTGCCACCTTTCTCCATGCCCCGGGTGGCAATGGCGGGTGTGAGGGGGTCCTCCCACACAGACCGTCCTACCTGCTCCGCTTCGAAGCCCCACGGGGCAGAGGGACTCCCTATAAGGGAGTGAGAGGATTTGCCCGCTCAACCAGCCCCGTTAGTCCTTCGCCTCTCTTTTTAGAGACCGCATGGTCAGAGTGCGTGCATGTTAACCCAATTGCGAGTGCGTGTGTAAGTGTGGTGGTTTTTGTGGGAGGGAGGTGGGCATACTAAGCGCAGGCTTACCTCGCATAGCACACCCACCGGGGGCCGAGCTGAGACCACCAAACTCAATTCACATGTAGCCGAGAGCGGGATCCGAACCCCTAGCTGCAGAGGTGAATGGCTTGTCAGCGCAGTGGCAATCGCGTTGAGCCAGCCCGGGTCCCTTGGGGACAGTTATGGAAGGTCATATGTAATTAATGTAAGGTCAGATGTTGTTAACCAAGACGCCATGTTGTTGTAACATATATCACCACCAGCCAAGGTATTCATAGTACTGTTGGAAAAAAACATGGGACAGCAGACAGGAACACAGAAGTTATGTGGGAACATACTTTTCCCATTGCTTTGCATGGGACTTTAAACAAAAAGCCCGACCCTCACCAATGGGGTTAGTTAAGGGATAAATTAACGATCCTATACTTTAAGTGGACGTATAGATAACATGTGACCAAGTGTTATCGAAATATCTACAGCTGTTATGAAATAACATGTATTTCCCATAGAGTTGAATGGGACTTTAAAGAAAAACCCTGACCAAGGCAAATGGGGGTGGGTATGGGTTAAACCACCAATCCTATATTTGTGGCTGACATATAAGTAACCTGTGTGCCAAGTTTCATGTAAATATCTTTAGCCGTTTGGACGTGATGGTGGAACATACATACATACATGCACACACACGTTGAGTTTTATATATATAGATTCCCACTAAATTCCTGTGTTAGGCGTGGGGTTGTTATAGTAATCCTGTGTACTCCATCAAGTACTTTTTTTTAACATGAGATCGTCTGAACAAAACAAAGGAGACAAAAACAGCTCATTTTACCATGGTGGCAGCCCAGCTCACGCTCAGTCCCCTGTAGTGCCCACAAGACCCTTTAATATAACATTGTCCCATTGGTTAACTGTCTATATAAATTAATTTGTATTCATATACAATACAGTAGAGTACACAGAATTTGCATACGTCATTAGAAAACATTTTTATAATATATGAACATTGTGTTATTATAGGAGCTCCGCTACCAACTGTGCGCCCCAAGCGCACAAGGCGACAGGCCGCAGAGGAGGAGCAGGAGGAGGATGTGGAAGAGGAGGAGAGGGATGAGGAGGAGCAGCCAGGGCCATCCACATCACCACCCCCAGTTCCTGTGGAGGAGCAAGAGGAGGAGCTGCACCCCCCCCCCGAAACTTCTGGTGGAGTAGTGGGTGACGAGGAAGAGGAGCAGGATGAGACGGTTAATTATACCGTCAATCAGGAGGGTAAATATGTGCACATATATTAATAAAATTTCAACAATAAAATGTAGCTCTAAAAATGGACAGCATTTAAAGCAGGGCTGTGGAGTCGGTAGATAAATTTTTCGACTCCGACTCCTCAGTTTTATGTACTTCAGACTCCGACTCCCCGACTCCCCGACTCCGACTCCTCTGTATTAATATGCGAATGTATTTTATAGATTCCTTGAGGGAAAGAAACGCAAACTACCACAGGACTACTGGCTGGGAAGCCAACAGTCTACTGTATTGCACAGTTTAAGCAAAAGACAAACACAATGAAAACAATCAAGTGACTGGATAGTAGCAGCAGGCTTAAACATCAGGAACATGATCTTTAACAGTTCAAAAATACAGACCACATTATTTGGCTGTTTTAGAACCAAAACAAAGCTTATCTATAATGAACCCAAAAAAAAAAATATGAAAAACCTAGAAATGGTTTATATTAATCTTGAAATGTAGTTCTAGGCTTAGCAAATGCAAATAAATGCAATGTAGAGTTCTAAGGAAGAGAATTGCCTCTGCCAGATCCTCTTTCATAGAGTCTCTTAAGTCAGACTTTATTATTTTTATGGCTGAAAATAATCTTTCGTAACGGTCTTTGAAATCCAAATGTTTTTTTCTTATATCCTAACAGTTCTAAAAAAGCTAGAGGTGAAGCAAGCTGCCATGAAAAACCTCACGAAGAGAGTAATGGCAAATGAGCAGCAGATACTGTTTTTGATGCGCCAAAATCAACAACTGGTGCAACAACTGGCGAAAAACATGGATGAGGTGACAGAGCTTCAGAAGTTAATGTCCTAATTTTTTTTTTTTTTTTTTAATAAAAAATGTTATATTTTGCAAAGGTTTCATTTCTTATTGAAATTGTTAGTTTTTTAAACACATCTAACTTCACATCTAACTTCACATCTAACACATCAACATCAACATCAACACATCTAGCTTAATAATAACCGAAAACATTTTATACTATTACTAGCTGAATACCCGGCGTTGCCCGGTCTTCCTATCTTAGCCTTTTGGGGAGGAAAATCATAGTAATATAAATATACCCATCTTTTATATAAGGGTGTTGGTAAGGGTTAATTTAACTGTTATATATTTTTATTTGGCATATAAGTAATATGTATAGCGGGTATTATTGAAATATCTCCAGGCGTACAGAAGTTATGTGGGAACATACATTTTCCATTGATTTGCATGGGACTTTAAAGGAAAACCCCGACCCTCACAAATGGGGGTAGTTAAGGGATAAATTAACTATCAGTGGTATCAGTGAACAGCAGTGGTAATAGGAGTATATATAGAGTGGGAATTAACTTTTTACATAGGTGTCTTGACAGAGCAGCAGCAGCAGCAGTAGTAGTAGTAGTAGTAGATACAGAGTCATATCACTTGGGCAGGAGGTGCCATGATGAACAGCAGTGGTAATAGGAGTATATAGAGTGGGAAATTACTTTTGACATAGTTGTCTTGACTGAGCAGCAGCAGCAGCAGCAGCAGCAGTAGTAGTATTAGCAGTAGTAGTTGATACAGAGTCATATCACTTGGGCAGGAGTTGCCATGATGAACAGCAGTAGGAATAAGAGTATATAGAGTGTGAAACAACTGCTGACATAGGTGTATTGACTGGGCGGCAGCAGCAACAGCAGAAGCAGCAGTAGTAGTATTAACAGTAGTAGTTGATACAGAGTCATATCACATGGGCAGGAGTTGCCATGATGTACAGCAGTCTTAATAAGAGTATATAGAGTGTGAAATAACTGCTGACATAGGTGTATTGACTGGGCGGCAGCAGCAGCAGAAGCAGCAGTAGTAGTATTAACAGTAGTAGTTGATACAGAGTCATATCACATGGGCAGGAGTTGCCATGATGTACAGCAGTCTTAATAAGAGTATATAGAGTGTGAAATAACTGCTGACATAGGTGTATTGACTGGGCGGCAGCAGCAGCAGCAGAAGCAGCAGTAGTAGTATTAACAGTAGTAGTTGATACAGAGTCATATCACATGGGCAGGAGTTGCCATGATGTACAGCAGTCTTAATAAGAGTATATAGAGTGTGAAATAACTGCTGACATAGGTGTATTGACTGGGCGGCAGCAGCAGCAGAAGCATCAGTAGTAGTATTAACAGTAGTAGTTGATACAGAGTCATATCACATGGGCAGGAGTTGCCATGATGTACAGCAGTCTTAATAAGAGTATATAGAGTGTGAAATAACTGCTGACATAGGTGTATTGACTGGGCGGCAGCAGCAGCAGAAGCAGCAGTAGTAGTATTAACAGTAGTAGTTGATACAGAGTCATATCACATGGGCAGGAGTTGCCATGATGTACAGCAGTCTTAATAAGAGTATATAGAGTGTGAAATAACTGCTGACATAGGTGTATTGACTGGGCGGCAGCAGCAGCAGCAGAAGCAGCAGTAGTAGTATTAACAGTAGTAGTTGATACAGAGTCATATCACATGGGCAGGAGTTGCCATGATGTACAGCAGTCTTAATAAGAGTATATAGAGTGTGAAATAACTGCTGACATAGGTGTATTGACTGGGCGGCAGCAGCAGCAGAAGCAGCAGTAGTAGTATTAACAGTAGTAGTTGATACAGAGTCATATCACATGGGCAGGAGTTGCCATGATGTACAGCAGTCTTAATAAGAGTATATAGAGTGTGAAATAACTGCTGACATAGGTGTATTGACTGGGCGGCAGCAGCAGCAGAAGCATCAGTAGTAGTATTAACAGTAGTAGTTGATACAGAGTCATATCACATGGGCAGGAGTTGCCATGATGTACAGCAGTCTTAATAAGAGTATATAGAGTGTGAAATAACTGCTGACATAGGTGTATTGACTGGGCGGCAGCAGCAGCAGAAGCAGCAGTAGTAGTATTAACAGTAGTAGTTGATACAGAGTCATATCACATGGGCAGGAGTTGCCATGATGTACAGCAGTCTTAATAAGAGTATATAGAGTGTGAAATAACTGCTGACATAGGTGTATTGACTGGGCGGCAGCAGCAGCAGCAGAAGCAGCAGTAGTAGTATTAACAGTAGTAGTTGATACAGAGTCATATCACATGGGCAGGAGTTGCCATGATGTACAGCAGTCTTAATAAGAGTATATAGAGTGTGAAATAACTGCTGACATAGGTGTATTGACTGGGCGGCAGCAGCAGCAGAAGCAGCAGTAGTAGTATTAACAGTAGTAGTTGATACAGAGTCATATCACATGGGCAGGAGTTGCCATGATGTACAGCAGTCTTAATAAGAGTATATAGAGTGTGAAATAACTGCTGACATAGGTGTATTGACTGGGCGGCAGCAGCAGCAGAAGCATCAGTAGTAGTATTAACAGTAGTAGTTGATACAGAGTCATATTACATGGGCAGGAGTTGCCATGATGTACAGCAGTCTTAATAAGAGTATATAGAGTGTGAAATAACTGCTGACATAGGTGTATTGACTGGGCGGCAGCAGCAGCAGCAGAAGCAGCAGTAGTAGTATTAACAGTAGTAGTTGATACAGAGTCATATCACATGGGCAGGAGTTGCCATGATGTACAGCAGTAGGAATAGGAGTATATAGAGTGTCAAATAACTGCTGACATAGGTGTCTTGACTGGGCAGCAGCAGCAGCAGAAGCAGCAGCAGTAGTATTAACAGTAGTAGTTGATACAGAGTCATATCGCATGGGCAGGAGGTGCCATCATGAACAGCAGTAGGAATAGGAGTATATAGAGTGTCAAATAACTGCTGACATAGGTGTATTGACTGGGCAGCAGCAGCAGAAGCAGCAGTAGTATTAACAGTAGTAGTTGATACAGAGTCATATCACATGGGCAGGAGGTGCCATCATGAACAGCAGTAGGAATAGGAGTATATAGAGTGTCAAATAACTGCTGACATAGGTGTATTGACTGGGCAGCAGCAGCAGAAGCAGCAGTAGTATTAACAGTAGTAGTTGATACAGAGTCATATCACATGGGCAGGAGGTGCCATCATGAACAGCAGTAGGAATAGGAGTATATAGAGTGTCAAATAACTGCTGACATAGGTGTCTTGACTGGGCAGCAGCAGCAGCAGAAGCAGCAGCAGTAGTATTAACAGTAGTAGTTGATACAGAGTCATATCACATGGGCAGGAGGTGCCATGATGAACAGCAGTAGGAATAGGAGTATATAGAGTGTCAAATAACTGCTGACATAGGTGTATTGACTGGGCAGCAGCAGCAGAAGCAGCAGTAGTATTAACAGTAGTAGTTGATACAGAGTCATATCACATGGGCAGGAGGTGCCATCATGAACAGCAGTAGGAATAGGAGTATATAGAGTGTCAAATAACTGCTGACATAGGTGTCTTGACTGGGCAGCAGCAGCAGAAGCAGCAGTAGTATTAACAGTAGTAGTTGATACAGAGTCATATCACATGGGCAGGAGGTGCCATCATGAACAGCAGTAGGAATAGGAGTATATAGAGTGTCAAATAACTGCTGACATAGGTGTCTTGACTGGGCAGCAGCAGCAGCAGAAGCAGCAGCAGTAGTATTAACAGTAGTAGTTGATACAGAGTCATATCACATGGGCAGGAGGTGCCATCATGAACAGCAGTAGGAATAGGAGTATATAGAGTGTCAAATAACTGCTGACATAGGTGTCTTGACTGGGCAGCAGCAGCAGAAGCAGCAGTAGTATTAACAGTAGTAGTTGATACAGAGTCATATCACATGGGCAGGAGGTGCCATGATGAACAGCAGTAGGAATAGGAGTATATAGAGTGTCAAATAACTGCTGACATAGGTGTATTGACTGGGCAGCAGCAGCAGAAGCAGCAGTAGTATTAACAGTAGTAGTTGATACAGAGTCATATCACATGGGCAGGAGGTGCCATCATGAACAGCAGTAGGAATAGGAGTATATAGAGTGTCAAATAACTGCTGACATAGGTGTCTTGACTGGGCAGCAGCAGCAGCAGAAGCAGCAGCAGTAGTATTAACAGTAGTAGTTGATACAGAGTCATATCACATGGGCAGGAGGTGCCATGATGAACAGCAGTAGGAATAGGAGTATATAGAGTGTCAAATAACTGCTGACATAGGTGTATTGACTGGGCAGCAGCAGCAGAAGCAGCAGTAGTATTAACAGTAGTAGTTGATACAGAGTCATATCACATGGGCAGGAGGTGCCATCATGAACAGCAGTAGGAATAGGAGTATATAGAGTGTCAAATAACTGCTGACATAGGTGTCTTGACTGGGCAGCAGCAGCAGCAGAAGCAGCAGCAGTAGTATTAACAGTAGTAGTTGATACAGAGTCATATCACATGGGCAGGAGGTGCCATGATGAACAGCAGTAGGAATAGGAGTATATAGAGTGTCAAATAACTGCTGACATAGGTGTATTGACTGGGCAGCAGCA
This sequence comes from Rana temporaria, assembly GCF_905171775.1. Classification (NCBI taxonomy): domain Eukaryota; kingdom Metazoa; phylum Chordata; class Amphibia; order Anura; family Ranidae; genus Rana; species Rana temporaria. The sequence continues at coordinate 13,242,563 of NC_053496.1, forward strand.
GCAGAAGCAGCAGTAGTATTAACAGTAGTAGTTGATACAGAGTCATATCACATGGGCAGGAGGTGCCATCATGAACAGCAGTAGGAATAGGAGTATATAGAGTGTCAAATAACTGCTGACATAGGTGTCTTGACTGGGCAGCAGCAGCAGCAGAAGCAGCAGCAGTAGTATTAACAGTAGTAGTTGATACAGAGTCATATCACATGGGCAGGAGGTGCCATGATGAACAGCAGTAGGAATAGGAGTATATAGAGTGTCAAATAACTGCTGACATAGGTGTCTTGACTGGGCAGCAGCAGCAGAAGCAGCAGTAGTATTAACAGTAGTAGTTGATACAGAGTCATATCACATGGGCAGGAGGTGCCATCATGAACAGCAGTAGGAATAGGAGTATATAGAGTGTCAAATAACTGCTGACATAGGTGTCTTGACTGGGCAGCAGCAGCAGCAGAAGCAGCAGTAGTAGTATTAACAGTAGTAGTTGATACAGAGTCATATCACATGGGCAGGAGTTGCCATGATGTACAGCAGTCTTAATAAGAGTATATAGGGTGTGAAATAACTGCTGACATAATTGTCTTGACTGATCCAAAGGAGTCATGGGAGAAAATCATGTGGTCAGATGAGACTATAATATAATTTTTTGATCATAATTTCACTAACCGTGTTTGGAGGAAGAATAATGATGAGTACCATGCCAAGAACGCCATCCCTAATGTGAAGCATGGGGGTGGTAGCATCATGCTTTGGTGGTGTTTTTCTGCACATGGGACAGGGTGACTGCACTGTATTAAGGAGAGGATGACCGGGGCCATGTATTGCAAGATTTTGGGCAACAACCTCCTTCCCTGAGTTAGAGCTTTGAAGATGGGTCGAGGCTGGGTCTTCCAACATGAGAATGACCCAAAGCACACAGCCAGGATAACCAAGGATTGGCTCTGTAAGGAGCATATCAAGGTTCTGGCGTGGCCTAGCCAGTCTCCAGACCTAAACCCAATAGAGAATCTTTGGAGGGAGCTCAAACTCCGTGTTTCTCAGCGATAGCCCAGAAACATGACTGATGTAGAGAAGATCTGTGTGGAGGAGTGGGCCAAAATCCCTCCTCCAGTGTGTGCAAAGCTGGTGTAAAAATAAAAGAAATTTTTGACCGCTGTAATTGCAAAGAAAGCCTACTGTACCAAATATTAACATTGATTTTCTCTGATGTTGAAATAGTTATATTCAGCACTGTAAATACATCAGGTCCGGGGCTTCATCAGGGAATGCATGGCAAGGGACCCTTCAGCGCCCTGAACCGACGACGGGTGCCAGAAAGTCACCGCCGATCCAGGACTCATTCATCTTTATGAATGTGAGTCTGTCCACGGACTCTGTGGACAGACGGGTCCTCTTGTCCGTGACCACCCCACCTGCCGCGCTGAATGTCCGCTCAGATAGTACGCTGGAGGGGGGGCAAGACAATAACTCCAGCGCATACTGAGCGAGCTCGCGGCAGGTGTCCAATCTGGCAACCCAGTACTCCATGGGGTCGTCGGTGCTCATACTGTCAGAAGCACCGACGGACGCCATGTAGTCTGCCACCATGTGGGCCAGCCGCTGGTGGTGACTGCTGCTGCTGCTGCTGGTGGTGGTACTGGGTCGCTCGGTTTGGAAGAACATCCTCATCTCTTCCATTAGGTCCCCTGCTCGGCTGCAGCTGGGTGCAGCCACCTGCTGGGTGAGATGAGGGGGGACAACTGGAGGCCGGGGAGTTGCCTGCTCCAACCGTCTGACAATGGCTGCCTGCAGTTCCTCCATCCGGTGCTGCCTCCGGCTGGCTGGGATGAACTGCTCCAGTTTCCCCTTGCACCTGGGATCCAAAAGGGTGGCCATCCAGAAATCATCCCTCGTCTTGATGGTCTTAACCCGGGGGTCCCTCCTGAGGCATCTGAGCATGTGGGCAGCCATGGGGAAGAGCACAGCCCGCTGTGACTCCTCAATGCTGGCCAGGTGAATGAGGTGCGACTCTTCTTCCCTGAGGCGCTGCTGGTCAAACTCAGACATGCCCAACCCCCGGACTATCGGTGCCCCCAACACCGGCTCTCCCTCCTGACCAGGCCCTGACTCCGGGACGACACCAGCAACCACCTCCTCCTCCTCTTCATCATCATCCTCCTCCTCCTCCTCCTGGTCCTGGCCCTGGTCTCGGTGGAGCATTGCTGACTCCTCCTGCTCCACCAAGGCACTCTCCCCAGCCTCGAGCAGGCGATCTAGTGTCCTCTCCAGCATGAACAGTATTGGCAGCACGCTATTGAGGCCAATTTGCTCACTGCTGACCATCTTGGTCGCCTGCTCGAAGGAGGACAACACTTGGCAGACCTGGTTTATCTGCCCCCACTGCGCACAGGCGATGAAAGGGAGTTGTGGTGAAGCCCTCTGAGTGCCTAGTTCCATCAGGTACTCCCTCACCGCCCTTTGCTGCTCCCACAACCTCTTCAGCATGTGGAGGGTGGAGTTCCACCGCGTCACACTGTCCACAATCAGCCTGTGAAGGGGCAGATTGTACTTCCGCTGCAATTTGGACAGGGACGCGGTAGCGGTTGGGGAGCGCCTGAAGTGGCTGGCAATCCTACGCGCCTTTGCCACAATGTCACTCAACCCTGGATAAGTGCGCAGGAACTTCTGCACCACCAGGTTGAGGACATGTGCCAGACAGGGCACGTGCGTCAGACTGCCAGCATGGAGGGCGGCGAGTAGGTTGCTGCCGTTATCGCAGACAACCATACCTGGCTGGAGCCTTCGGGGTGTCAGCCACTTCTGGACCTGAGCTTGAAGTGCTTTCAGCACTTCTTCTGCAGTGTGTCTCCGGTCCCCTAAACTAACAAGCTGGAGCACGGCCTGACAGCGCACGTGCCCCACACTTGAGTAGCTACGGGGGCGCTTGCTGGGAGGCTCAGCAGCTGCGGAGACAGTGGCTTGAGGGAGACCAGCAGTTCTCCCCTGGACACCCCGGGGCGGCACCACAAGATCGGTTGCCGACGATCCCTCACCGACGCCTCGGAGGGAAACCCAATGGGCCGTGAAGCTGATGTAGCGTCCCTGCCCATGCCTGCTGGTCCAGCCATCCATTGTCAGATGAACCCTGTCGCTGACAGCGTGATCCAGCGACAGGGTTACATTCTGAACAATGTGCTGGTGTAGGGCAGGGACACCAGTCCTGGCAAAGAAATGGCGGCTGGGGACACGCCATTGGGGTTGGGCCTGCTCCAACATCTGCCTGAAGGGGTTGCTGTCAACTATGTTGAAGGGCAGCAGATGTTGGGCAATAACCCTTGCCAGGAGCCCATTGAGGGAACGCACACGTCGGTCTCCAGGGGGGAAGGGAGTGGTGCGGTCAAAGGCGTCTGAAATCGACGCCTGGCGCCGGACGGCAGTGCGGGACACAGACGTGGAGGGTGCTGTGGAAGTAGAGGTCTGGCTGCCGGTACCAGTACCTCTACTAGAGGGAGCGGGGGGGCATGACCTGCTGGAAACAGATGAAGATGTGGCAGGGGCTGCTGTACCCTGCTCACTTGTGGTGGTGGCGCTGCTACCACCACCACGCTTCATCTCCTCATACAACGCCCAGTGGTTTATCCTGAGGTGCTGGTTCAGGGCTGTGGTACCCACCCGAGCCAAACACTTCCCTCTCTTCACCCTCACTTTACAAATCCGGCAGATGGCCACGGTAGGGTTGTCTGCCACCAGGGTAAAGAAATTCCAGACAGGTGACTTCAGCACCGCCCTCCTGTCAGATGGGGTGACGCTTACTTGCACCTGCTGGGATTCGGTGCGCACAGGTGGAGCTGCCTGCTGCTGCTGCTGCTGCTCCTCCTCCTGACACCTCCTGCTGCCATCACCAGTGGAGACCCTGACGATGGTCTCCCTGGTGGTGACCTGGCGCACCGTTTCACCAGGGTGCCTACCTTCCCCGTCGTCACTGACGTAGTGAGCCGACGCGTCAGATGGCAACCATGATGGGTCACCCTCTTCGCCCCCAGAGATGTCAGACCAAGGGCTGAGATGTGTTGGTCTGAGGGAACCACGTGACATGGAGCCTCTAGCCTGGCTCCGCTGTCCCCTCACCCACGCCTGGGTCTGACTAGGTGCTGCTGTTTCCTGCACCAAAACAGCAGCACCAGTTTGAAGGGATGTCTCTGGGATACTGCCAGCAGGTATCCCATCCTCCTCATCCATCCCTTCAAAAAGGTCCTGACCATCAGGACAGAGCTGGAGGTCTGCCTGATGCATGGCCTCCCCCAAGAGATCCCTATCACTGTCGCTGTCGAACAGTAAGATGCTGGACTCTTGGGGGCTGGGGGGGGGTAGTACAGGCAACGGTGTAATGGTGGTACTACTGTGAGTCGGGACCGACGACTCAGTGGCACTGCTGTGCCCCATGTAGTCCACCACTACTTGAGCCTGAGATGGCAATATCGGGCGGCTGCCCGATGGGAAGAACTCCCGGATCAGGCGTACTCCCCTTGCACCCGATCCTCTACCACTAGTAGGGGCACGAGAGGTACCCCGTGCTGGCAGCGATCCAGCACTGGGAGTAACTCCCCTACCCCTACTGCCACGGCCACGGATGCCGCTCATAATTGCTGATATGTGTGTGGGGGGGTTAAACTTTATTGGGGGGGAAAATGTGAACAAAATGTGTTTTTGTGTTTTTTTTACAAGACAGGCACGCAGACAAAGACGTACACAGACAGCTACTAAACTATAAGAAAAGTAGTACACCAGACAAGGACTACAAAATTAAAGAAAAAAAAAAAAAGCACTAAACAAACACTAACTTTTTTTTTTTTTTTTTAAACACAAAACACAGACACTAAACACACACTAAGCTAAGCTAGATGAAATAAATGTACACTAACAGTGTGTACACTTACTACACAAAATTTAACTAAACTGAACACAAAACTTAGCTTTTATAAAAGCTCTTTAGGGAAAACTAAACAAAATTTGAACTGAGATGCCTATCAAATATCACTGAACAGTGAACCTGCAAGATCTGACAGTAACACAAGATGAACAAAACTTAGCTTTTAGAAAAGCTCTTTTATAAAGCTCAGATCAATATGTGTTCTGAAATCTCTTGCAAATATAACTGAACAGGGAGGATTGCAGGATCAAACAGTAACACAAATGAAAAAAACAGCACAAAACAGCACAAAACGTAGCTTTGAAAAAAGCTCTTGGGTCTATTGCTTTGAAAAAAGCAGTTGATATACTGGAAAAGATCCACTGGAATCACTAAATAGCAATGCTGGTGATGATCTAAATCAATCAAGAACAAAGACACAGGAAACCAGGAAACCAGGAACACAGAAACAGCCTCCACACTCTATAGCAAGCTTCTGAATCTGCAATGAAATGGTGCTGGGAGTGAGCTTATATAATGTCCATGCAGGCAGGTTCCTATTGGTTGCTAACCTGTGACGAGTGTGGAAGGAGAACTCTGATTGGCTCTGATGCAAAAGGGCGGAGCAAATAATCGCGCAATATTCCTATTGCCGAATATTCGCATTGCGATTATTCGGCAATATAAAATGATCGCTTCAGCTACTCGGCCCAATGGCTCTAATCATACCAGCAATGCTTTCAGACGTCTATGGAGATCACTAGGATGTGATCTGTTTTAAAAATGAAACTGTAAAAATCGCTCTGATGCGGAAGATCGGGGCGAGGAAAATAATCGCGCGATATTGCGTTTGCCGAATAATCGCATTGCGATCTTTCTGGAAAATTCAATGAACGCTTCAGCTACTCGGCCCAGGGTCTCTAATTATACCAGCAATGCTTTTAGACGTCGATGGAGATATCTAGGATGTGATCTGATTCAAAAAAAAAATTGTAAAAAATCGAATATTCGGAATTGCGAATATTCACCGCGAATTTCGAAATATAGCGCGATTTCTCGAATATGCTATATTCGAGTCGAATATTCGCAATGCGAATATTCGTGAGCAACACTACTCAATGATTCTTCCACAAGCTCCATAGATGGTCATATCAGTTTTTCTTCTAACCACTTGAAGCCCAGGCCAATTCTGACATCATGGGAACTACATTTCCCATGATGCTCACGCACTCTGCAGTGTAGTTGAGCATCATGGGAAATGTAGTTCCAAAACATCTGGGGTGCCGAGGTTCGCCATCACTGCCCTAGAGAATACAATGGCGGTCATTGAAAAATTGCTGCGCAAATATATAAAAAGTTGCAAATGCTTTTTTTGGGGGGAAACGGTTTCATGCGTTTTTAAAAAAAATTGCAAAAAAATTGGGCTAACTTTACCTTTTTACTGGTTACATGTTTGGAGTTACAGAGGAGGTCTAAGGCTAGAATTATTGCCCTCGCTCTTTAACATTCACGGAAACTCCTCATGTGTGGTTTGAACAGTTTTTATATGTGGGCGGGACTTGCGTATGCGTTTGCTTCTGTGTGCGAGCACATAGGGACAGGATCGTTTTTAAAAAATGTATTGTTAGTTTTACTTTTTTTTTTTTTTTTTACACTTTAAAAAAAAAAAATGATCACTTTAATCACTTTTATTCCTATAACAAGGAATGTAAACATCCCTTGTAATAGGAATATGACATGACAGGACCTCTTTACAGTGAGATGTGGGGTAGACCCCACATCTCACCTCTAGGCTGGGAAGCTGGGAAATAAAAATAAAAAAAATCACTGCTTCATAGCCGAAGCAGCACTTTATTTAAAAAAAAAAAAAGGGACGTGACGTTATAACATCAGAGAAGCACCGGAGGGCGTCAGGAGGGGGATGTCTCCTTTTGCCGCCCGTAAGAACGATCAATCGGCGGAACGGCAGCTATGATCGTTCTTGTGATGAAGGGAATCGCCGTCTGGAAACGTCAATATCTGAATGATGCCTGTAGCTGCACCCATCGGCTATACCACCACAAAGCCCAGGATGTCATATGACGTACCCTGGGCGCTAAGTGGTTAATGTACCAAATCAAAATGTGTATAGAAATTTGTATTATTATCTATTAACCTCTTCCTTACTGGGCCATTATAAAATTACGCCGGCAGGAACCCTCCCTCAAATCGGGTGGACGTCATACGACGTCCTTTCTTCCCGGAAATCTAGGGCGCGCACCCGCGGCACCGCTCGTGACCCAGCGTGTGTGTCCAGCGGCCGCGATGTCCGCCGGGCACCCGCGATTACCGGTGATCACGGCAGGAGTGTGGATCTGTGTGTGTAAACACATGGATCCACCTCCTATCAGAGGTGGAACACACAGAGGAACACACATTGGTCTCTTCCCCTTGTGAGTCCCCTCCCCCCTACAGTTAAAACACACTTTAGGCTGCATTCACACTATAACGCAGCGTATTTTGCCGCGACAAATTGCGGCGTATTGTACCGCGATTTGCCACGACAAAACGGGTCGTTTTAACCTTTTTATTTTTATTTTTTTTACAACACATTGTGGTCTATAGCAAAATGTTTAATATTCATTTTTTTTTTTCAAAATTGTCGCTCTATTTTTGTTCATGGCGCAAAAAATAAAAATCGCAGAGGTGATCAAATGCCACCAAAAGAAAGCTCTATTTGTGGGAAAACAAAAGGACACCAATTTTGTATGGGAGCCACGTCGCACGACCGCGAAATTGCCAGTAAAAGCGACGCAGTGCCGAATCGCACAAAGTGGCCTGGTCATTGATCAGCAAAATGGTCCCGGGGGGGGGTAAAGTGGTTAAGCAATGCAAAAAAAAATTATATGAAATTTTATTGAAATGACAAATATTTCCATGCTTGTAAATTAGGTTGTAAAAAAAGGCCAAAACAAAGTGTGGCATCCTGTGATTCAATTACTTGGCAATACAAAACCAAAGTGCACGGCCAGCTTAACAAGGGGGAATAAGGCAATGATCATGAGCATTAATGCCTACCAATTGTATAAGTGAAGGATGAACGCTCATTGGCTACTGTGTTCCCGCCTTTGTTCTTGTTCCTCCAATGGGCATGCCAATAGATGTTGCAAATAATGAATTCTGTCATTAAAATAGAGCAAGTGCAATATATGTTTATTTTGTACATTTTAATGAGCACCAAATCCTGACCTCTTTCCAGCCTTCTCTGTTGCGTCCAGCTCTCAACTACCTGGACACTGCCTCTCGAGCGGAACAGTCGGTGTACAACTACGCTATGCTTTTCAATGTCTTCCGGTTATCTGGGAATGTGGAGCGTGCCAATGCAATGCGTGGAAAATTGAACGATTTGGCCATTGAAGACGGTACGAAAGCCAACACATTTTTATACTCAAACACGCACACTGTACACACATGCTAAACAATGCAAATCTCGTCATGGTGCAATTCATGATACATAACTTTTAAACCCAGGCATTTAATGAAAAAAAATACTAAGCCCCCTTTCGCACTGAGGAGTTTTTCAGGCGGTATCGGCCGCTAGCGGGGGTTAATATCGCACCGCTAGCAGCCGAATACCGCGGCAATTCGGATGGTATAGCGGCGCTATACCGCGCCTCTGCCCAAGTGTGAAAGGGGCCTTAATGGGTTTAAAGCGAAACTATCAAACCAAGGGGGTGGGGAGGAGTGACTTGTGCATCTTGGGTAAATGAGCCTGGCTCCCCTTTAACAGCAAGTTTTATTTTTGGAGATCTAAGGCTCCTCGGACCAGTGTAAAAGATTGGAGATCTTCCTAATCTTGTAAAGAAAGCCGCACATGCTGTTAAAGTGGAGTTCCACCCAAAAATGGAACTTCCGCTTTTCGGAACCCCCCCCCCCCCCCCCCCTTCGGTGTCGCATTTGGCAGTGGCACCTTTCAGGGGGAGGGGGGGTGCAGATACCTGTATAATACTGGTATTTGCACCCCCTTCCAGGAATGACACCCACGGGATTCACTCCATGTCTTCCCCCCCCCCCCCTTGCATTCTGGGAAACGCACTGGTCCCAGGAGACAGCGGGGATCATTGGAAAAGCGCCGCACTACTCGCGCATGCGCAGTAGGAAACTGGGCAGTGCACTTGCAAGGCTCCACTTCCTGATTCCCTCACTGAGGGCGGGGGTGGCAGAGAGATGAGCGATTGCTCGTCTTCTGTTGCCGACATCACGGGCGCACTGGACAGGTAAGTATCCATTTATTAAAAGTCAGCAGCTGCAGTATTTGTAGCTGCTGGCTATTAGTAGAGACAATCCATCCAATTGGTAATCTACCTTTTTGGTCTTCAGCTCTTGAACTGCGGGTTTACTATGTGACTGTTTCCCGCCACCTTTTTGCTGGTTGCAGTGTTTCCAACCTACCAGATTTAAATTTACTGACGCAACACCCAAAATTTACTGACACAGCCAAGGTTTTACTGGCATTTCCAAAAGTTACAAAATTTGCCAATTGTGCAAATTTCTGTATTTATGCTACAAATAAGTACAATGTGCAATTTATCAATGTGATTTTTAAGGTGGGTATTAAGGCAAAAAAAAAAAACTTATTTTCAATATAAGTAGCTCAGGGACAGGACTGTGCAGCAGCACCGATCACTGGTCACATCCCATCCTGAGTATCGGTAACAGTCTCTCTCTCTCTCCATGCCAAGTGGTCCTTTTTTCAGTCCCAGTCCAAACGGCACTGTCAGTCCCGCTCTCGTCCCACAGACCCACACACGAGGCTCTGGCCGCTCCACTCGGGCTCCCTTGCGTAATGACATCACACGACATGCTCCGCCAGATTCGTCCCCTGCCGGTACCACCCGAGCACACTGTAGCAGGCACTTTACTGGTCCTGGCAGGCTCCGGACCCAAGCTGCCAATTTCCGAGCCACAGACATATTTTTACTGGCAACCTTTTCCACTTGCTGGAAGGAGAAAAGCTCCCGTTTTTTACTGGCTGCCAGTAAAAATACTGACTGTTGGCAACACTGGCCGGTTGGCTTTTTCTCTTGCACTAAGAGGATCTACAATCTTCAAACAAACGCTCTTTCATTGTATGTGTCATTGGTGGATAAATGCTGACCTCTGTTTGTTTTCTATTGCAGGGCCTGGGAAATGACTGTCCACAGGTTAACTGGCCAAGATTTTATACTTTATGGCCTATCAATGTGTGGACATGTCATCTGCTTGCTCTGTGGGATGGGGTGACCAGACATCCCCGGTTTCAGGGGACAGTCCCCGGATTAAGGTCACTGTCCCCGGACCAAGTCGGTCTCTGGTTTTGTCCCCGGATTGGATTTGAACAGGGGCTGGGGAAATTTCAGACAGTTGGTGCACAATTAAAAAAAAAAAAAAAAAAAATTCTGAATTGCACACCCCCGCTCCACCAGCTATTTTTTTCCATTATCTGTGCCACTTTGTGATGATCATGTGCTGGTCGGAGCGGAGGGAATATTTCTTCAGTTTCGGGCGCATGTCCATTCAGCTCCGCTCTCATGTTCTTCTGCCTTGGCTCAAGTCCCAGCCAGCCGCCAGCCTGCTTATCTCCTTATAAAAAAGCAAGTGCAGCTCCAATTGAAGATCCACCTAAATGGAGAATCTAAAGTGACAACCAAATGAGTAACCAATAGTGGTCAAAAATGTGAATGGACAAGAGCAAATTTACTCCTCCAATGGAAAACCCCCACAACCATGAGTGGGTATAAATATATATGGTGCACATAAACCAGCATCTGTGAACTGTTGGTCAACCATTAGATATAATATATTAAAGAGGAGTTCCACCTAAAAATGGAACTTCCTCTTAACCCACTCCTCGCCCCCTTACATGCCACATTTGGCATGTAATTTTTTTTGGGGGGGGAGTGGGGGCTTCAGGAGAAAGGGACTTCCTGTCCCACTTCCTCCTTCCGCCGAGGGGCTGGAAAGGCGATAGGTTAATCTCCTTTTCACAGCTCCTCCCTGTAGGCGAGCGCCTGTCCAATCGGACGGCGCTGCTCGCGCATGCGCAGTGAGTGCCCGGCCGTGAAGCCGAAAGCTGTCACTGCCGGGTGCCCACACTAAGAATGAAGAGGCCAGCGAGGGGGGGTGAGGAGTGGAGCCCCGGCCGGCGCGTCGCTGGAGCCGTGGAGCAGGTAAGTGTCAGTTTATTAAAAGCCAGCAGCTACACTTTTTGTAGCTGCTGACTTTTAATAAACTTAAAAGGTGGAAAACCCCTTTAAGTAAACATGTGAATATCAAAAAAATTGTAGTGATACATGTAGTCCCATTCAATCAGAATAGTCCATACACCGTAAAGGTGGTAGGAATGCAATTTCCCCTCAGGTGGACAATGTATATCCTTTAAAGATGCAATCCCCGGAACATAAGCAGGTTATGTACTCTTACCGGATGGAGTGGACCCAAAACTCGCCATACGGTGGGGGGTCTCAAAGGCTCTTATGGGCTGATTGCCCTCCCCGGTCACCGTCTCGGTCCCTTTGACTGGTTACCCCGAACGTGGTCTGTATCCAATGTAGTCAGGATGTACCCATGGCCAGAAATCTCGCTCCAATCTGAATACCGTAAGCAATAATATTGCACCAATATGTCAGGGGAAAAAAGCTCCTCATGGTGTAAAAATTTTAAATTTGGTAAAATATCAAAAAAATCACACTGAAATCCTACAAAGTTCATGTCCGAATCCAAATTGGCACACAGAAAATATAAAAAAAATTCCAGCAGTCACCCACAATAATTACATGGGTTTTTGACCACTATTTGTTACTCATTTGGTTGTCACTTTAGATCCTCCATTTAGGTGGATCTTCAATTGGCGCTGCACTTGCTTTTTATATCTTTTCACAATTATCCTTTGTGTTGGCTGCCTTACAGTTTAGTTTTAGTTTTTTCAGTTTAGCGCAATATATTACACATTTTTTTTGCTTATCTCCTTGCCTTCCCTGGCGGAGTAATTTTCCTCTGCTCCCCAACCAGTAGTAGCCGGGCACGAAGAGTAAGACTTGGCAGGATGTGAGGCGGGCGGCGACAGGCAGAGAGTTGCTGATTCCTGCCATTACTAGTAAAAAAAGGGATGGAGCTTTGCAGATAATGGATGCCTGTGCTGCTGGAAAGAACTCAGATCTTCACACCTCCTGTATGGACAGCCTAAATCTTGCATTAGATACAAGTGTTTGTTTAGATAGATTAGATTTTTGGTAAATGACTATTTATTCTGCTCTCGACTTCTAGGTGATGGTATTCACTGGCAACGTAAAGACCGACCAAATCAGCAGACTCCTTATCTGTTTTCTGCTCAAGTCGCCTCAGGAGAGATTGAGATCACAGCCATGGTCCTTCATGGTATGGCTTATGGGGAGAGTAGCTCTACAGTTTCCGCAGAAGACCTGAACAAAATGGCAAAGATTAGCAACTGGCTTGTTCGATACCAGAATATACATGGCTCTTACAGCACCACATCGGTAAGGTTTCAGTTTTTGGGAATGCTCCAGAATTTTTCACAATCCATTCAGCTATGGACCAGACTGTGTTTTGTGGAGCTTTAACCACTTTAATACCGGGCTTTTATACCCACCTCAATACCGGGCCTATTCTGGCACTTCTGTCCTACATGTACAAATCATCATTCTTTTGCTAGAAAATTGTGCAGAACCCCCAAACATTATATATGTTTTTTTAGCGGACGCCCTAGGGAATAAAACGACGGTCATTGCAACGTTTTATCTTGCACGGTATTTGCGCAATAATTTTTCAAATTGTTCCATGAATTAAAAAAATAACAAAACAGTAAAGTTAGCCCAATATTTTTGTAAAATATGAAAGATTATGTTACACCGAGTAAATAGATACCTAACATGTCACGCTTTAAAATTGCGCACACTCATGGAATGGCGCCAAATTTTGGTACTTAAAGATCTCCATAGGCAACGCTTTGAAATTTTTTACAGGTTACCAGTTTAGATTTGAGGAGGTCTAGTGCTAGAGTTGTTGCTGGCACCCTAACGCACACAGCGATACCTCACATAGGTGGTTTAAACAGTGTTTACATATGTCGGCGGGACTTGCGTTCGCGAGCTACCGGGGACAGGGGCGTTTTTCTTATTTATTTTTTACTTTTTTACACTATCTGTTTTTATTTTTATTTTTTTATAAACATCCCTTGTAATAGGAAATGTGTGTGACAGGTCCTCTTTATGGAGAGATGCGGGATCAATAAGACCCCACATCTCTCCTCCAGGCTGGAAAGCATGAGATTAATGAACTTTTTTTCACCAATCTCATGATTAGTGTTGCTTACTAGCTGCAATCGCGGCTTTGTTTACGGGTACCCGGGTGTGACGTCATCACATCGCGCCCGGGCCTCCGACGATCATAGAGATGACTGGTGACCATCTGGTCACCAGTCATCTCTATGCTTCCTGCCTGGCCGGACGATTCTTTCTCCGGGCCTCCGATGGCACGGGAGAGCCCGTAGAAGCACCGGATGGCGGCGGGAGGGGGGCATGTCCCCTCCCACCGCCTATAAAAACGATCAAGCGGCGCTATGATCGTTTTTATGTTGCACAGAATCGCCGGCACTAACGAATGATGCCTTTAGCTGCAGGCATCATTCAGATATCCCCCCACAAAGCCCAGGACGTCATGACGTCCACCAAGGATGGGAGATCCCATCTGTGGACGTCAAATGACTATGGGCGGGTATTGAAGTGGTTAAAGAGTTGGTAAATCTTCATGGACCAGTATGCTTTCAGAAGGGAACAGAGAACTGCTTAGAATGTTGAGGTTCAGTTTGCAATTTATTTGCAAGCATGTGAAGTTCACATGTCATTCTTCTCCAATACACAAGACAAAGTACCAATGCTTTGTTGGAAAATAAAAGCCATGCTTATCTCCGTGTAGCACTACCCCCGTAGGAGCTGCTGGATTAGATTTGGGTCTACCGTTAACCTCACTGGTCACCGTATCAGAACCAGGTGTCTGTATTGGAAAATACGCCCACAGATGTATGCAGCAAACACCTAGTCTTGTTCTTTTCCAATGCTTTTATTAAACAACTGGCCACAATAGAGGGATGGAGGGTTAGGGGAGATTCAGATACCTTGTTTGCCGATCACGGGCACTTCCTAGGATCCAGAGGACAAACCGCTTCCCGCACTGGATATCGCAACCACCGGATAGGCATCTCACTGACCTAGCAGCTGGTGCGATGTGTGAACGAAGTCTCTGCCACAGACTGGTTATGCAATCCTGTGGCAGACTGGCATTGTATTCGCCAAACAGTTCTCCAAGTTTAAGCAAAGCTACACAGTACCAGAGTCTTTAAGCGGTCCAGCAGTACTGTGAGGTAGATTGGTCGGGATGTGTCAAACCTTTTTGTCAAAGAAAAAATACACAAACTAAACCATTTTAGGGCACAATAAATTAATTGATGATTTTTTTTTTTGGTAAAGTATAAAAGTTGAAATTGTGCTAAGTAAATACCCAACATGTCAATTCTTTGTATGTAAAATTGTATGCCGCGCATCACTAAATGGCGGGCCAAATGCAGACCGCTTCACTCTCCTATGTGGCCCGCCACGGTACTGTCATTTAGCAACCTTTTCTTCCTCCTCTCTCTGTAATCCTTACACAGAGCCAACAGCGGGAGGTGGGACAGTTCTGGATGGAGGTTGGAGCTACCAGAGGTCAACAAGCAGGCGATTGGATGCTAGCAACCAATCACCATCTTGCAGAATGGGTTCAGATCTGAACCTGTGCATTGTGTGCACACGTTGTGGGTAGGTCAGCCCATTTTAATGGGCTGCACTACCCGCAAGAAAGACGTCTTTGAGATCTTTTCCAAAATAGTGCGGCAGCAACATGCGAAAAGACGCCGCGGGTAACGACATGACGTTCGGACATCTGCTGGAAGAAAAAATTGCTGACTAGACCTCAGTGAATTTTAATTCATTACCCCTGTTGTATGTGTCCATATAATGGTGGCCAACTTCTGTACCCTCTTTTTCCATAGGCAATGCTTTAAAAGTCCCAACAGGTGATCAGTTTTGAGGTAAACGGGAGCTCTGGTGCTAGAATTATTGCTCTATTGGAGACGACACCAATAATTGGATACAACCAACCTGAATAATAAAAGCTGTCCCCAAAATAGGTCCTTGTCCATAATAAAACAGATATCTAGCATCAATTTTGTAAATTATTAGAGGGGACGATAAGGGACTCTATATCCAATAATTTTCTGATGAAAACCATATCATTCGTACTAATCGGCATGGATTTATGAAGGCTCGTTCTTGTCAGACCAATCTATTACCATTCCTAATGAGGAAATTAGCTGCCATATGGATAAAGGAAGGCATTTGAAAATTCACACAAAGGTTTACTTCACAAACTGAGATCTTTCGACATGGACCATAGGTTATGTTCCTAGATAGAAAACTGGTTGCAGGGCCCAGTCCAAAGGGTGGTGCAGTGGCGTTGCTATGTTTGGTGTCACCTGGTGCGGTAAAACATGGTGTCACCCCCGCCCCCCATCATTTAAAGAAGAATGTGCAGAGTGCCCCTCACCCCCATATACCCCCTCCTAGCACAATTCCTCTTTCTTCTTCCTTCACCCCCATATGCCCCCTTCCAGTACAAATACCCCCCCTCGGCACATTACTTTGCCTCCATTTCCCCCTACCAGCACAAGTCATCCCTCTCATATACCCCCTTTCAGCACAAATCTCCCTTCACAGCACAAAATGCCCCCCATATGCCTCTTCCCAGTATAAACCCCTCCTTATACATTTTTTACACTATTTTTACCCCCAAATCCCCCCTCTCAGCACAAATCATCCCAGTCTCCTCCCTCCCTGCACAGACCTCCCCTCAGCACAAATCGTCCCCCATCTCCCCCTTCCTGCACAGATCCCCCTCTCAGCACAAATCTCCCCCAAACCCCTCCTTACACAAATGCTCTTATGAACCCCCTCTGATCACAAATCCCCCACCCCATATACCCCTTTCAGTATTAAACCCCTCTTCTTGCCCAAATTCTTATTCTGCCACCCTCAGCACAAATCCTCTTAATCCCTCCATGCCAAAAAAAAAACCTTAATCCCTCTCGGCATAAATCCTTTTATTGCAAAAATCCTCAGATCCCTGCCCCCAGCACAGACTTGCCGGTTATCGGTTACCAGGACCTCAGTTATTGCTGACACTTTAGCAGCTTCTATCTGTCCCAGCCTGCTGCATGTTGGCAGTGTCAGAGCGCCGGGAGAGATCTCCTTCCCGGGCTCCTCCTCCTGTCCCGTCAGACACGCCAGAGGAGGAACCTGCAGGAAACTTCCCTCGGCGCTCTGACACTAACATGCAGCTGGCTGGGGCAGACAGAAGCTGCTAAAGTGTCGGCAATCACTGCGCTGGAGACCCGGGGACACCCTGCATGAGATGTTGGCAAATGCCGACATTGTAGTCCTGTAGCAGCCCATTGCCCACGTGTGCCCCATGATGCTATCACACTGCACCTGAGATGGGAGCCCCTCCCGCCCACGCCTAGTCCTGACCCTTGTGTCGCACCTCTGGCGGGTGTCACCCGGTGCGGCCCCGCAACGCCACTGGAGTGGTGATAAATGGCAAGCACTCAGAATGGGCTGAACTGATAAGTTGGTTTTTATTTATAAATTATATGGATGATGGAATAAATGCTCAATCTCAGTGTTTGCTGACGATACAAAGCTAAGCAGGGAATAACTTCACAACAGGATGTGGAAACCTTTACAGGAAGTCCTCAATAAATTAATGGGTTGGGCAACCTCATGGCAAATTAGGTTTAAAGGGGTTGTAAAGGTACAACTTATTTATATTTTTCCTAAATAGTTTCCTTTCCCTCAGTGCAGTCCTCCTTCACTTACCTCATCCTTCCATTTTGCTTTTAAATGTCCTTATTTCTTCTGAGAAATCCTCACTTCCTGTTCTTCTGTCTGTAACTCCACACAGTAATGCAAGGCTTTCTCCCTGGTGTGGAGTGTTGTGCTCACCCCCTCCCAGGAGAGTCAGGAAGCCCACTAACACACAGCTCCTTTCTCTATCTGCAACGTAGAGAGCATCCTGACTCTCCTGTAGTTCAAGGGAGGGGGCGAGCATGACACTCCACACCAGGGAGAAAGCCTTGCATTACTGTGTGGCGTTGGACAGAAGAACAGGAAGTGAGGATTTCTCAGAAGAAATAAGGACATTTAAAAGCAAAATGGAAGGCTGAGGCAAGTGAAGGAGGACTGCACTAAGGTATAGGAAGCTATTTAGGGAAACAAAATTTATATTTTTCAACATTAACCACTTCCCGCCCAGTCAATAGCAGATCCACGTCCGGGAAGTGGTTCTGAAATCCTGACTGGACGTCTATTGACATCCTGCAGGATTTCATGCCGTGCGCACCCGTGGGGGCGCGCATCGCGGCGATCGGTGATGCGGGGTGTCAGTCTGACACCCTGCATCTCCGATCTCGGTAAAGAACCTCCGGTGGAGGCTCTTTACCACGTGATCAGATGTGTCCAATCACGGCTGATCACGATGTAAACAGGAAGAGCCGTTGATGGCTCTTCCTCACTCGCGTCTGACAGAAGCGAGGTATAGGAGAGCCAATCGGCGGCTCTCCTGACAGGTGGGGTTCGCGCTGATTGTTTATCAGCGCAGCCCCCCCTCGGATCGCCACACTGGACCACCAGGGAAGCCCACCAGGGAAGGGCAAAAAAAAAGGGGGGCAATAATAAAAAAATAAAAAAAGCAGTAAAAAATAAAGATGCCAATCGGTGCCCACAAATGGGCACTGACTGGCTACATGTGTCCATCAGTGCCACCCCAGTGTCCACCAGTGCCACCCATGAGTGCCCAGTGCCGCCCATGAGTGCCCATCAGGGCTGCATACCAGCGCCGCCTATCAGTGCCCATCAGTACTACCTCATCTGTGTCCATCAGTGCCACCTCATCGGTGCCCATCAGTGCCCGTAATTGAAAGAGAAAACATACTTGTTTACAAAAAAAATTACAGAAAAAAATGTAAAATGTTTTTCACAATTTTAAGTCTTTTTTTTTTATTTTTTTTATTAAAAACGCCTATTTTGTTTGGGTACAGTGTAGCATGACCGTGCAATTTGTCATTCAAAGTGCGACCGTGCTGAAAATTGGCTTGGGCGGGAAGGTGCGTAAGTGCCTGGTATGGAAGTGGTTAAAGGGGTTGTAAAGGTACAAAGTAATGCAACCTGTTATATTGTTCCACTGCAAAACTTTTGGCTGCATCTTCTATAAGGCTTGTATACCAACCTTTTTGTCTTTGCCTGTTTTCCTCCTTTTTTTAATTTTCCACAAGTGCTGATTGTTTCTACATATCGGAACTAAAGTGTTTTTGGTTATACTAAATTGCATTTTTATTTTTATTTTTTCTTCAGGACTCCACGGCAGTGCTGAATGCCATGTGTGCTTACGGAGCCCTGGTGTATCAGAAAAATGCCACAAACACTGTTCAGCTGAAATATGGAGATCAAGTCATCAGACAATTCAATGTTGACGAATCCAGCAGAATCCTCCTCCAGTCTGAGGTTCTTCCTCAGGTTCCTGGGAACTACAGCATGGTGGTGTCTGGGAATGGCTGTGTGCTGATGCAGGTAACGTTCTATTGCTGTTCACTTTTAGTATTGCTTGATCAACATGGAGCTAAACTTTGGATGGAAAAGGGCCCCATGACTTATTACACCATAACTACACAAAGGGGTACATTTACTAAAACAGGAGAGGCCAAAATCTGGTGCAGCTGTGCATGGTAGCCAATCTGCTTCAAACGTCAACTTGTTCAATTAAGCTTTGACAAAAAAAAAAAAAAATGGAAGCTGATTGGTTCCTATGCACAGCTGCACCAGATTTTGTACTCTCTAGTTTTATTAAATCGACTCCGATAGTATCCATTTTTCACTTCAACCACCAAACCAAAGAGGGAGGGTGGGTGGGGAGAGGCATACAAAATGGGAATTTAAATATACCTTCTAGAGACAATGGCCATATCCAAATGGACTGTATTGTGTAGAACAGGGATTCTCAACCAGGGTTCCTCCAGAGGTTGCTAGGGGTTCCTTCAGCATTGGGCAATTTCTGCCTCCTCAAATTTTATTCTGACACCATTGATCTTTCGCTATCTGTAAGGAGGTAATTCTTCCCAATGTCAAAGTGTAAAAACCATTCTTCCCACTGACCATCACTTGGGTATCATGAATTGTAGATTTCAAATTTTTAGCAGGGGTTCCCTGAGACCGGAGAACTATTTCAAGGATTCCTCTGTGTTGAAAAGATTGAGAAAAGCTGGTGTAGAATGATAATCGATGCATTGATTGATGGTTTGCAGGGCTGCCATCATAGGGTACATCTAGTACACCTGCAAGGGGCCCGGTCGTCCCCAGGGGCCCGGGTGCCCCTTTTTTGCACCCCCTTATCTCACGGCAGCCCCCCAGTTCTCAATTTGCGGCAACCCCCCCTGGTCCAGGGGGCCCATACCTGAAGCTGTGTAAGGGGCCCCAAAATTCCTGAAGGTTTGCATTATGTGTTGGATACCCTTTACCTTTTTTTGAATCAAGTTTGAGGTTGTATTTTTAGGATGCAAAAACACATTTGGGGGGGCACACCCTAAAATGCGTTTAGATTCAAGATGGTGCTGTTACAAGACCAACAAACTACAAAACAAATTATAGCGCACACATTTAAGAATGACATTTATCCTGCAAGGCTAGGTAAAAACACCTGAACATATTTTCCCAAAATATGGGATTTTGAGCACACTATATGGTCATTTAGTGTGAAGCCCACTTACTGCGACAAAGTACCCCGAATTGGTGGGTCCTACCCTAGTAATAGGATTTTAGGATGTCTATTCTGTCTAGAAGGTACATTATAGCACATTAAGGTACATTTTTAAAGTCAGCAGCTACAAATACTGCAGCTGCTGGCACCTGAAGCCGATCTGTCCTTTGGCTCACGGGTGGTGGCGCCGCCATCTTCGGTAAGGGAATCGGGAAGTGAAGATGGCTGGCAGAAATGCTTCAGGTGGCAATGACCACAAATTTCCAACACAACTCTCCATTTAGATCAGGGGTGTCAAACTCTATTCCTTGTGGGCCGCATCAGCATTATGATTGCCCTCAAAAATCTGTATCTGTAATCTGCATCTGTAAGATTAAATGTTCAGTGCCTTCCCTTTACATTAGATGTCAAGAGCCACCCGACCATCAGAAGTTTAGTCCCCACTCTCCCTTGCATCACAGTGCACCCCCTTTCCTTATGCTGGGAAGAATCTGGATGCATTGCTTGAAAGCAGAAAGTAAGGGTCTGCAGTAGGACCAGCAGAGGGCTGGAGCTCTCCTGCAGCTGCAGAAGAGGTGCAAGGGCCAGATGAAATGGCATGGAGGGCCGGATTCGCCCCGCGGGCCTTGTGTTTGACACCTATGATTTAGATTATATCTCTAGGCTGATGTGCTCCTGCATACCTCCCAACATTTTGAGATGGGAATGAGACACCTACTGGCAAATGTAATGTATGTAGGCATAGGACAACCCCCTGCCACATCCCGTTAAAGGAGATTTAACCATAAAACAAGTTAACTAAATCCACAAGAGCTTTTTTACCACTACTATTACTTTGTATTGCCTTTTAAAATTTACAAATGCAGCAATTTAAAAATCGGATGAAAGGTTTAGCACTGAGAAATACCTTTAGAAAGATAAAAAGTGTATTTTATATAAAACTTTATAGATCAGATCAAAATGAGGGACAAATGAGGAAAGAGGGTCAGTGCTCCAAATCAGGCACAGTTGGGGGCTATGGCTCCTGTACTCCCTTGCATTTGGACATACTGGTACATGTCATTGGGGCATCCAAAAAAGTTGTCCAATGTATCTCAAAAGGCACATCCAGCTTCTAAACCTGAGACTACCGCATCCTGTCAAGAGTTTGGTTCCACAATCCAGTTTTATTTTAGTCAGTAGCTGTTGCTTATTACCATAGACTCAAAATCATCAGTAAACAGGACCTGTGCTACCACGCATACACTGACGACACTCAACTCTACTTTCGCATCACTGGGACAAAAAAGACCAATATAATGGTCTACAAAAATGCCTTGCATTGATCGATGATTGGATGACTTAGGGCTCCCTCAAACTCAATGGATCCAAGACAGAACTTCTCCTCCACGCAAACCGGAAAAAAAAGCTGAGATTTCATGGACACCACCCACCATCCTTGGACAGATCACCCCAAGCGCCAACGTCAAAAGTCTCAGTCATCTTTGACTCTGAAATGTTGATGGATGCACAAATGGCATCAGTAGTCAGCAGGTCTCACCATCTCCTCCGGCTGCTGTGTAGACTCATTCCCTTCATCCCAAAAGACGACATGGCAGTAGTAGTTGGAACTATCCTCAATCCCCGAATTGACTACGCAAACTCCCTCTATATTGGCATACCGAAATATCAGATTTTGCGTCTACAAGTCGTCCAGAACACGGCAGCGAAACTGGTAACGGAGAAAAAACCCTGGGAATCCATCACCCCTTCACTGAGGACCCTTCATTGGCTAACTGTAAAGGATATGGTCACATTCAAGACCCTCTGTCTTACCCACAAGTGCACACAAGGAAACGCTCCTCAATACTTGTACGAGAAAATAAAGCATTACACTCCTAATTGCATTCTCCGATCAACTAACCAAAACCTCCTCCACATCCCCAAGTCCCGCTACAAATCAAAGGGAGAACGAAGATTTGCAGTCCAAGGACCACGGCTATGGAACGCTCTGCTCACAAACCTCCGCATGGAAGAAAACCATCGGGCCTTCAGGCAAAAACTTAAGACTCATCTCTTCTGAAGGATTAGGACGACACTGGATGGAAATAAGTGCCTTGAGGCGATTCAGTTTTGCATTTGTAGCGCTATACAAGTTGTTCATTTACTCATAGAGAAGGATGGAAATGCAGATCGGACAGTAAGACCCCTTTCACACTGGGGCGTTTTTCGGGCGTTTTTTAGGCGCTTTGGCGTTTAAAAAAAGCCTGTAAAGCGCCTGAAAGAAGCCTCATCTGCAATCCCAATGTGAAAGCCCAAGTGTTTTCAGAGGCCTTTCACACTGCCAGCGCCCGAAAAACGCTGGTAAAGCGCTGCTAAGACCCCTTTCACACTGAGGCGCTTTTCAGGCGCTTTGGCGTTAAAAAAAGCTTCCTCAATGGGAAGGGGGCTTTAGGAGCGGTGTATTAACCGCTCCTAAAGCGCTGCAAAGAAGCTGCATGCAGGACTTTTTTTGACGCCCTGCCAGCTCAGCGCCTCAGTGTGAAAACACTCAGGCTTTCACATTGGGATTGCAGATGCAGCTTCTTTCAGGCGCTTTTTTTTAACGCTAAGACCCCTTTCACACTGGGGTGTTTTTCAGGCGCTTTAGTGTGAAAGCACTCGAGCTTTCACATTGGGATTGCAGATGCAGCTTCTTTCAGGCGTTTTACAGGCGCTTTTTTTAACGCTAAAGCGCTTAAAATGCCCCAGTGTGAAAGGGCCCTTAATGTTGGACCTTCTCTATAAACTCTGTACATTTGTCTCCCACAACAGAACTGTACATCCATATACTGTTGGGCACTATGTACACGGGACACTGCTAAACGTACGTTCAGAGGCAGTTGGACGCCTTTTCCAACTGCCCCTGAACTCATTCAATGTCCATGTACAAAGTCTCATTTATTGCAGTTTTTAGGCAATTGCACTTAACAGTGTTTCTTGAAAGCAAAAAAAAAATGGGTCCAGACACAGATGTCCACATTTTGGACGCTAAACGTGGTAACCCACGTTTAGCAGTGTTTCGTTTATAGGCGTTTTTCGCAATTTTTAATGCTTCTACATGCAAAACACTGCATGTAAACGTGGCAAAACTGACATATCTTTCAAGTTAAATCGTTCAGGAGCGGTTGTAAAAACGTCCCGTTTACATGGAGCCTTATATTGCTTGTGACGCTCAAAGCAAAGGTGGAAAGCATATCCCTGTGTTCCAGAGCATGGGGTGCAGGCTTCTCTTGATGCCAATCCAGAGGACTAGTAAATGTAGAGGAAAGGATCACCGCTACTCCTGACCAGCCCAGGTGAATAAACTAAGGAGTGGACTCGGCCTACATGTCTCCACCGAACCACATCGGGCCGCTACTTATTGTTTGTTCACATGGGCGAGATGGGAGTAGCAGTGATCCTACAGATGCTTACTCAATCTGCTTTTTGATCCTCCTTTCCTTTGTTGCATAGTAAATGGATCTCAGGCTACTTTTTTTTTTTTTTTTTGTCATATGTATTCAAGGTAGCAAAAAATCAGACAAGCTAACATTTGCTGTTTTGTGTCTATTCCCTGCAGACTGGAGTTGTGTTCCACGTTCCGGTAAAACTGCAAAATTCTGCCTTTTCACTGTCAGTGACGACATTCCCAGAGAATTGTCAGAATGGAGTGGCGTATTTGGTTGACTGTCAAGTGAATGCCAGGTAGGATAAATAATTGTCTTTAGTAGTTGAACTGCTTTTTGTTTTTAACTTGATATAAGATGTTCAACAATTGAAGGATGCCGAAATCTGTAGAGGTAAAAAGTTATGTGCTAGTTGTAGAGCTCCTTGTAACCCTTTGCAGTGGGGCATAAATTAAAGCGGAGTTTCGGCCACAATTTCACTTTTTAAATATAAATACCCCTGTAATACACAAGCTTAATGTATTCTAGTAAAGTTAGTCTGTAAACTAAGGTCCGTTTTGTTAGGTTGTTACAGCATTTAGACACTTTATAAAATAGAAATTGACTGGGGCCATCTTAAGTGTGGGCATCATGAAGCCAGACTGTATGACTTCCTGGATTTCAGCCTTGCAGATCTGGCACATGCTCAGTGCTGCACAAGCAGTGTCAGATCAGGTTTCAGCACCTGTGCTGTCCAAGTCACATGATTCTTTGAGACTGGGGAGTGCACAGACTCCTGGAAAGTTACACCCACTACATTCCCAGGAGTCTGTGCGGTGTAGGTTATAAAGCATTAAGCACCTAGGTGCAGGAAGTGGGAAGATTAACTATTCTACCTAGCAACAACACGTTGAAGGCATGATGCCCACACTTAAGATGGCCCCAGTCAATTTCTATTTTATAAAGTGTCTAAATTCTGTAACAAGTAACAACCTAACAAAACAGACCACCAACTTGATACCCAAAATTGTCCACAGGTTACCAGTTTAGTATTAAAAATGGATAGCCTAGTATTATAGAAGTGCATGCATTTGTACATCTCCCTTGCCTGCCAGTGATGCTAATGGAGAACCGATCAGCTGAACTGGGAAGTGACAAAATGTTCACCAAGGCCCATTTAACAAAATTTTAAAATCAATACATTTGGATACAGTATTGCATGACAGGGTAATTGTCGCACTACTTTTGTTGGTATTTAACCACTTGGGATCCGCCTGCCGTCAATTGACGGCTACAGTGCGGATCCCAATTTCCAAACCGCCGTCAATTGACGGCCGCCCCTTAGGGCGGTCCCCGCGCGCGCTCCAGAGCGCGCTGCGGGGAAAATCTGTGTTGGCCGTGTCCCTCGGACACAGCCAATTACAGATCGCCGCGAACGGCCAATCAGAGTGGCCGTTCGCGAGGCGATCTGTGCGGCCAATGAGAGAGGATCTCATATGTAAACATATGAGATCATCTCTCATTGCCGTTTTACACAGAGACAGCGGTGCTGTCTCTGGAGAGGAGACGGATCTGTGTCCCTTGTACATGGGGACATAGATCGGTCACCCCCCCAGTCACCCCCCCTCCACCTACAGTTAGAACACTAAGCAGGGATACATTTAACCCCTTCCTCACCCCCTAGTGTTAACCCCTTCAATGCCAGTCACATTTATACTGTAATTAGTGCATATTTATAGCACTGATCGCAGTATAAATGTGAATGGCGCCAAAAATGTGTCCGATGTGTCCGCCATAACGTCGCAGTCCATTAAAAATCGCAGATCGCCGCCATTTCTAGTAAAAAAAATAATTAAAAAAAAATAATTCTGTCCCCTATTTTGTAAGCGCTATAACTTTTGCGCAAACCAGTCGCTTTTTTTTTTTTTTTTTTTTACCAAAAATATGTAGAAGAATACGTATCGGCCTAAACTGAGAAAAAAAAATTTTAATTTTTTTTTAAATTGGGATATTTATTATAGCAAGAAGTAAAAAATATTGTATTTTTTTCAAAATTGTCTCACTTTTTTGTTTATAGCGCAAAAAATAAAAACCGCACAGGCGATCAAATACCACCAAAAGAAAGCTCTACTTGTGGGGAAAAAAGGACGTCAATTTTGTTTGGGAGCCACGTCGCACGACCGCGCAATTGTTAGTTAAAGCGATGCAGTGCCGAAAGCTGAAATTTCACCTGGGCAGGAGGGGGGTATATGTGCCCAGTAAGCAAGTGGTTAATAACCACCGGGTTTCTTACTATATATAAAAAAAACGAGATTAAAGATTTTGAAAAGTGTTCCTTTCTGTTAAAAATACCAGGGCATTGCAAAATTCCCCCCAAAATGACCACTTGTTTGAAAGTAGACACCACCAAGGCGATCTAATTTTTGGAAATCAAGCGACATGCTGTGATTAAGAGGGTTACAACATGGAGCTTGGTAATGGTGCACTAGATACAGCGCATACATGGAGAAATGAGGTGGAGGGGGTTAATGTACAGGTTACATACAGTTGGAGAATTCATATGAAGCGGGTTAATGTCCAGAATGTATCGGAGAGGAGGGCAGTGTTGCCAACCTACCAGATTGAAATTTCAGACACGACACACCGTTTACTGGCACAGCCAAGTTTTTACTGGCATTTCCAAAAGTTACAGAAATAAACGTTTTAAGTGCAAATTTCAGTATTTAGTTTACAAAAAAGTACGCTATGCAATAAGATTTAAGGTAGATATTGGAGCACAAAAACATATTTCTTTTATTTTCAATATAGCAAAGAAATTAGAATGGGAAGGCAACCTTGCTCCCGACCTGCACATGCTCAGACACTCTCTGCCAGACCTGCCTCCGCCCGAACACACTGTAGCATGCACTGGGATAGTCTTGGCTGGGCGCCACAGCTGTATTTACTGGCAGGAGAAAAGTGCCCTTTTTACTGGCTGCCAGTAAAAATACTGACTGTTGGAAACACTGGAGGAGGGGGGTACTTGCACTCATAAATTCATTCAGCTTTCCTTCCAGCTTGAGGACTGCTGACGTCACTGGCGTTTTTTGATGGGTACACCAACAACCCAGTGGTAATTTACCCAGTGCTATGTTATAAATGCCACTGGATAAATGATCATCCACCACTTTGCTGTTTTTGGACATACAGCTCTATAAATTTGTGGCAGTCAGCGCTTTCAATAATATCTGTGTTTAACATCCCCCAAACCGGAGCTAAAGGGTACGTTAAAGCCTTCAACAAAACTTGCTGAACGCTCTGCAACTGCTTTGTAAAAGTTGGCTCTACGCAAGGCTCCAATACAAAGTTAGAGGGGTTGTAAAGGTACAATTTATACATTTTTTTTTTTTTTCCCTAAATGGCTTCCTTTACCTTAGTGCAGTCCTCCTTCACTTACCTCATCCTTCCATTTTGCTTTTAAATGTCCTTATTTCTTCTGAGAAATCCTCACTTCCTGTTCTTCTGTCTGTAACTCCACACAGTAATGCAAGGTTTTCTCCCTGGTGTGGAGTGTCGTGCTCGCCCCCTCCCTTAGACTACCGGAGAGTCAGGACGCACTCTACGTTGCAGATGGAGAAAGGAGCTGTGTGTTAGTGGGCGTCCTGACTCTCCGGTAGTCCAAGGGAGGGGGCGAACACGACACTCCACACCAGGGAGAAAACCTCACATTACTGTGGTGAGTTAGACAGAAGAACAGGAAGTGAGGATTTCTCAGAAGAAATAAGGACATTTTAAAAGCAAAATGGAAGGATATGAGGTAAGTGAAGGAGGACGGCACTAAGGAAAAGGAAGCTATTTAGGAAATTTCTTTTACCTTTTACAACCCCTTTAAGACATGGGAACAAATCCTTGTAGAGGTGTGTGTGTGTGTGTGTGTGTGTGTGTGTGTGTGTGTGTGTGTGTGATTTATTGTTGCTTCCGCTTATTGCTTTACTTTTTTTTTTTTTTTTCCCTCAGCTATCATGGTATTCATAACAAGTCCAACATGGCTGTGATAATGGTTCCTTTATTCTCGGGATATATAATGGAAGACCGTTCTCTTTCTAAGGTATCGTTCTTAAAGCCATGTGGCAGATTTTACCTGACAAAGCGTCATCAGGGATTTGTTGGGGAGACGGACTACGAGGTGCAGCATAAAAAAATTGTTGAGGTGTTCAAATTTACAACAAATTGTGCAGTGACTTAAAGGAGAACATTAGTGGGGGGGGGGGGGGAATGGCCATAAACCTACCATATGGTCACAAGTAAGACACCCATGTTTCAGTGAAGGGTATTGTGACTGCTACAGCTTACAGACCATTGAGACCGTTGAGTACTTTTTTTTTTTTTTCTTTTAGCTTTGTTTCAACATTTTGAGTAAGGATGAGCCGAATTACGCCCCCCCCCCCCCCCGGTTCAGTTCGCACCAGAACTTGCGAACAGGCAAAAAAAATTGTACGTGTACGAACACCGTTAAAGTCTATGGGACGCGAGCATGAAAAAACAAGTGCTAATTTTAAAGGCTTGTATGCAAGTTCTTGTCATAAAAAGTGTTTGGAGACCTGGGTCCTGCCCCAGGGGACATGTATCAATGCAAAAAAAGTTTTAAAAACTGCCTTTTTTTTGGGAGCAGTGATTTTGATAATGCTAAAAGTGGAACAATAAGAGTGAAAATATTCCTTTAATATTCGTGCCTGGGGAGTGTCTATAGTATGCCTGTAAAGTGGTGCATTGTTCCCGTGTTCAGAACAGTCCCTGCAGCAAAATGACATTTCTAAAGGAAAGGAAATTTAAAATTGATCTTGGCTTTAATGAATTGCAGAGTCTCGGCAATTCAGATGAAACATTGAAGAAAAGCGGCATGGTCCCCCCCTCAAGTCCATTACCAGGCCCTTTGGGTCTAATATGAATATTAAAGGGAACCCCGAACCAAAACCAAAGAGAAAATTGGGGGCATCCCACAAATATCATACAGGCCCTTCAGGTCTGGTATTGATATTAAGGGGACCCCTGTGCTAATTTTAATTTTTTTTTCTAAAGGCGTAGGGGTCCCCCTCAAAATCCATACCAGATCCTTAGGTGAGCACGCCACCTGGCAGGCCGTAGGGGGGGTGAGGGCGCCATCCCCCTCCTGAACTGTATCAGGAGGGGGACCTGAAGGGCCTGGTATGGAATTTGGGGGACCCCACTTTTTTTTTGGGGGGTTTCCCTTAATATTTATACCAGACCACAGGGCCTGGTAATGAACTGGTGGGGGTTGGCGTGTTTTATTTATTTCGTTTTATTGTTCCGGGACTGTTCTAAACACGGGAAAATGCGCCACTTTACAGGCATACTATACACACCGCCAGGCACAATATTTAAAGGAATATTTAACTTTTGTTTCACTTTAAGCATTATTAAAATCACCGCTCCTGAGAATTTTTTTTTTTTTTGCATTGATACATGTCCCCTGTGGCAGGACCCAGTCCCCAAACACTTTTAATGACAACTTGCATACAAGCCTTTTAAATTAGGACTTTTGATTTTTTTCATGTTAATCTCCTATAGACTTTTAAACTATGTTCTGCGGCTTTCGAATTTGCTGCGAACACCACATAATGTTCACTATTGGGTGAACACCAGATGTTCATGCTCGGGCTCATCCCTAATTTAGAGGGAAGCCTATCTTTTCAAGCATGACTGTGTCACTTTGTACAAAGCTAGCTCCATAAAGACATGGTTGACCAGTTTTGGTGTTGAGCCACTTGAGTATCCTCCCATAAGAAAATAACGATCACTCCCAGTGCTCAGAAGTCCTTCACAGAGAAATGGCTACACAGGCGACACGGCTCAATGCTTGGTGAATGTAGCCCACTTCAGATAGGGGCATCCAATGTGAAACTACAAAGACGACAAACTTGGAAGACGCAAACACCAAGTGCATTACCCAGAAAAAAGTTGTTCAAAGACCATATAACTAATAGAATGAATAATCACAAAAGTTCTGTGTTAAACATGTAAGCCAGAGGATGCCATGTGGCACGAGGTTCAAATGTTCCAACAACCTCACGCATACTGGCAAACTGATGCGATTTGGGAGCCCACCCCCTTCCTGAAATGTGTCAGCTTGCTAGTATATAGAGAATTAACGGTGATTTGCTCAATATGTGCCACATCCCTAAATTCGACAAATAAAAAATGGACATTCCCCTTTATGGGACATTGAAGGTACTTTACTCGTATAACTAGCAAACTGATGCATTTTAGGGGGGCACCCCCCCCCTTACTCAGAGCTGAAATGAGTGTTTGCTAGTATACGGGAGGTTGTTGGAGCATTTGAACCTTGCACCACATGGCGTTTAACACTGCACTTTTGAGTATGCATTCTATTGGTTTTATTGTCTTTGAATAAAACCTTTTTTGGATAATGCACTAGGTGTTTGCGCCTTTCCCTGTTGTCTTTCTAACTTGAGTATCCTGCACAGAGCACTTACCACAACTCTACTAAACGCCTTTTGACATGAATTGGAATGCAGATTGTGAGCTAGATCTTTTCATCCAACATCAGTACCTGACCTCACGAACGTTTTTTTGACTAATTCAGAAATTCCCCCAGGCACACTCCAAAATCTTGTAGAAAGCCTCCTTAGATTGGTGGCTGTTATAGCGGCAATGATTGAAGGAGTGGTGACCCAAGTTAATGGCCGTGGTTTTAAAATGTGAGAAGGTAAACTAAAGGCAGGTGCCCACACATTTTGGCATATTTTTTTTTTTTCCGACTGATGGGGATGCTAACCAAGCCGGCAGGCTCTTGAACAATGAAGTTGTAGGTAAATCTTGTAGGTTATAGTTGTATGTAGAGCCAATGAAATTATATGGTGAACTTTAGGGGTCTCGTCTGATACTCTGTGCCAGACTTGTATCGTGTGCTATGTGTCACCTGTTTTTTTTATACGTGTTTTATTTTTAATTTACAGCTGCAATCTCTGTTTCCCAAAGTTGAACAGAAGGACAACAATCTCGTTGTGTATTTGATGGAAGTAAGTCCTCTCCTGAAGTGAATTCTGAATGTAGCACTCGCCCAGAGGAGCCACTAAAAATATTCCCAGGTCTCCCTTGCTAGTACAGACTAGGCTACCAGGCTTGCACTACCCCCCCCCCCCCCCCCAGCAATAATGGCTCCATCTAGGGGATGGACAAAACCCATTTTTTGAAGGGCACATAAGGTACTACTGGTACCACACAAATGCATATATGTAAAAATGCATATTTTAGTATACAATTCAAAATATACATGTAGCACCATATCAATGCGCTACAACAAGTTCATATTGTATGTAGCCTCGGAGGAGCTGCTGGTTGTTTTGGGTCTATGCTCTGGCTCTGTGATTAACCCTTTAAAGTGGCTCAAAACTAGTGTTGCTCACGAATATTCGCATTGCGAATATTCGACTCGAATATAGCATATTCGAGAAATCGCGCTATATTTCGAATTTCGCGGTGAATATTCGCAATTCCGAATATTCGCATTTTTTCAATTTGATTTTTAAAACAGATCACATCCTATCGACGTCTAAAAGCATTGCTGGTATGATTAGAGACCCTGGGCCGAGTAGCTAAGCTGAGGCGATCCTTTTATGTTGCCAAATTGAAAAAAAAAAAATTGCGATTTTTCGCTTTTGCGAATGCGAAAATGATTGCGAATTTTCGATAACTGTGGTAGGAGAACTCTGATTGTCTCTGATGCAAAAGGGGGGGGCTTTGTGTATGTGTATGTTATGAATATTTGTATGTTTGATATTATTATTTTTTGTAAGAAGGAAAAAATTGCGCATACCTTAAAAGGGAGAATACAGCAGCAACTCAAAAATGTTATACAACATAAATTAATACAAGACAGAAAATGGAGTCGCTCTACAAGAATAAAAAATATGTCTAGTGACAAGACATGTGGGCAAATTATAAAATAAGCAAGCGCAAATAACTTGTGAAATACACAGTGAAACAAATATATAAAGAAATATAGTCCCAATAATAGAAAAATAATCTTTCATAAAAATGTCTTTGATATGTGAAGTGAAAAAAAGTCCAAAGCATGCAGCATGAACGTGTTCAATCTTCAAGGTGTTTGATTAACAAATGGCTGTGACAGATGGATAGAGTAAAGAATCACCACCAATGCAAAACACTTTTTATTTTGTATTGTAAAATATCACGAATATTCTGAGCCAATCAGAGTGCTCCTTCCGCATTTGCCGAATATTCGCAATTATTTTGTATTGTAAAATATCAAGAATATTCTGAGCCAATCAGAGTGCTCCTTCTGCATTTGCCGAATATTCGCAATTATTTTGTATTGTAAAATATCAAGAATATTCTGAGCCAATCAGAGTGCTCCTTCTGCATTTGCCGAATATTCGCAATTATTTTGTATTGTAAAATATCAAGAATATTCTGAGCCAATCAGAGTGCTCCTTCCGCATTTGCCGAATATTCGCAATTATTTTGTATTGTAAAATATCACGAATATTCTGAGCCAATCAGAGTGCTCCTACAGCATTTGTCGAAATTGCGCAATAAATATCGCATTCGCATGTTGCGATATTTCGATAAAATATCACGAATATTCTGAGCCAATCAGAGCGCTCCTCCAGCATTTCTCGAAATTGCGCAATAAATATCGCATTCGCATGTTGCGATATTTCGATAAAATATCACGAATATTCTGAGCCAATCAGAGTGCTCCTACCGCAGTTATCAAAAAATCGCAATTATTTTCGCATTCGCAATAGCGAAAAATCGCAATCATTTAATTTCGATAAAATATCACGAATATTCGAATTTAGCGAATATATCTCGAATATTCGAATATATATTCGAGATATATCGCGAAATCGAATATGGCATATTCTGCTCAACACTACTCAAAACCCTCCTTTGGCACACCTGGTACTATGGGGGTAGTGGACCCCAGTAGCTTTGTGGAGAAGCACAATGTCTGTTACACTTCAACAAATTATACAAATAAAAGGGATTACCTTAGAATAAAGGGATCTTGCGATATGAAAGATAGGCTGATAAATGATCCTGACATCCACCCTCAACAATGCCAGACTGAACATCCTCCTTTGTAACTTTCCATCTAGGGGATGAACTTTGACAGATGAGGGGTTTAGGGTCACAGGATACCCCAAAGTGATATCAATCACTGGGCATACAAACTCCTTAACAGAAAATTCTTATGGAAGCAGGCACATGCTACACTCCCAAATCAGGTCTTACTCATGTAGAACTACCCCCGTAAGAGCTGCAGGATATTTTCGTGTGGCATGTTACCTCTATTTCCTCACCATCCAGGATATTGGATGAGAGCTGAAAAAGTTTAATGTCCACATCTTGCACTTTTTCTAAGATTTATTTGCTGAACTTGATAGGAAGATAAAATAAGTGAATGAAGAGGTGGAAGGGTAATGGGTAATAGGTTCAGGTGCGTAGTTTCAATCCGGAAACACTCCTGCTTCCAGTGACACAGCTTTCGTCGCCACTCTAGCCAGACTGGGTTTTGCGCATCCGGATAGGCCTCTCACTAGCCTAGCAGCCCGGGTGACACATTGAAAAACAAAATGATACAGTCTTTGCCACAGACCTTCCCACAGATGGAGATGCTTTTGGGTCCAAAGTCCTCACAGTACAGGATTCAGCACCCGGATCTCTCAAGAGTAACTTCTTGTAGAACTTGAAACTGAAAGACGATCACCATCCAGTGCGTAGACCCAATCTGCCTACTGGGCCTACTCAGAAGATCACAACCCCGGACCAACGTGGTCCCCGGAGCCAGGATTACAGGAACACGCACCCCCGGCCAGGAGGGCCACACACGGGTGTGGTGGGATGACAGACCCAGGATCCACGACCCCAGTCCAGTGACGTCTGTCCCTAAGTACCCCTCCCCAGCATGTACAGCGGGACGATCAAACCCACTGATTGGCTGCCGAGGGAGAATACTCAAATCACACTGACCTAGCTGCTGCCACCCTTGGCCTGAGTAACTACACCCCAGGCGAACAATGGTGGTCACGCACAGCACAGCCATGGCTGAAACAGAAGCCAAATTTTCACACATCACATGTGTCTGAGTAAACTACTGTATTTATTGGCGTATAACACTCACTTTTTTACCCTGAAAATAGAGGGTAGACTGTACCTGCGTGTTATACGCAGGGGCTTGTGGAACGTTTTTTTCCTGAAACTTCCCTCTTAAAGTTAGGGTGCGTGTTATACGCCGATAAATACGGTAACTCTCAGACTTCCCTCTAAATTTACAACCGCGCTGCTTCAAAAAGAGCAGACCGCTACTCATGATGCCCCAGGACCTGCTTGCCACCTAACATCCACAGGTAGATGTGGAACAGACTCCCTCCAAACGTGGTTCTGGTCAGCTCAGTAGATTGCTTTAAGAAAGGCCTGGATTCTTAAATGTACATAATATAACTGAGTACTAAGATTTGTAGGTAAAGTTGATGCAGGGTAAATCTGATTGCCTCTCGGGGGATCAGGAAGGAATTTTTTCCCCTGCTGTAACAAATTGGATCATAATCTGCTGTTTTTTTTGCCTTCCTCTGGATCAACTGTGGGTATGGAGTTGGGTGTATGGGATTGTACTGTGTTTTTTTTTTTTATTTTGATTTTTTTTTTTGTGGTTAAACTGGATGGACTTGTGTTTTTTTTCAACCTGACTAACTATGTAACTATCCTCACTGAGGGCGTTGACAGATCCTTCCCCAGACCTGGACTTCCAAACATTCCCTTCCAGCAAAAATCCATTAGCAATCTCCTCCAGGCCCTCAGCCCAGCTCCTGAGGCCCAGACTGCAATTGTCTTAGTGGCCATATCACAGGAGTAGTGGTCCCAGGAGAACTGGACTCCTCCCTAGAGATGGTAGAATACTATAGTAAGGCCTCCCAAACATATCGCCTCCCCAGTCATCTTCTGGATTCCATCCTCAGGGATTGGCTGGAACATAATATTCATGCTGGTCATTTGACTCTCCCTGTCCTATATTCTGAAAACTTCTTCCAAAAGCAGGTGAGAGAAATCAAGCACCCAGCTAGGAAACCCTGACCACATAAAAACAATCAACCACTGCTCCAAGGACTGCAATGAGGCTAAATTTCTTTTTTTTTGGCTTAACTAGAGGAGAGCCCTTCTGCATAATCCCCTGTGATCAATCTTTTATAAATTTAGTGCAAGGTAAAATAACACATTTTTTATTAAATTTTTTTGACGATTAATTATATGGTTTATTTTTCTTCCCTTTCGCAGATGACCAGTGAAGGTGTCTCCTTTAATATGACACTAGAAATGAGACCCAGAGTGGAAAACTTCCAGCCAAGAACAGCGGTGGTCTATGACTTCTATGAGACAGGTGACTTGCACATTTTTGTCTAGATTCACGTACGGCGGCTTAACTTTCTGCGGGCGTAGCGTATGTTATTTACGCTACGCCGCCGCAATTTAGATGGGCAAGTGCAGTATTCACAAAGCACTTGCTCCGTAAGTTGCGGCGGCGTAGCGTAAATTGACCGGCGTAGGCCCGCCTAATTCAAATGTGGAAGAGGTGGGTGTGTTTTATGTAAATTAATCTTGACCTCACGTAAATGACGATTCGAACGGCGCATGCGCCGTCCGTGAAAGTATCCCAGTGCGCATGCTCCAAATCACGTCGCAAAAAGTCAATGCTTCGGACGTGAACGTAACGTACGCCCAGCCCTATTCAGACGTGTTGCGCAAACGACGTAAAACGTGAAAAATTCGCCGGCTGTCCGACGTCCATACTTAACATTGGCTGCGCCATGTTTTTGGTGGGTTTATCTTTACGCCTGAAAACGCCTTACGTAGACGGCGTATCTTTACTGCGACTGCCGTGTGTACGTTCGTGAATAGGCGTATCTTGCTGATTTACATATTCTAGGCGTAAATCTGCGTACACGCCCCTAGTGGCCAGCGTAAATAGACAGCTAGGATACGACGGCGTAGGAGACTTACCTTATCGTATCTTGGCAACATTTAAGAGTATCTCAGTTTGAGAATACGCTTAAATATACAACGGCGTGGATGCGGACTTATGACAGCGTATCTACTGATACGCCCGTCGTAAGTCTACCTCAATCTAGCCCTTTGTTTTTAAATCTGCATTTTTATCCCAATTACAGATCTATTTTTTTTATTTTTTTTCTAAAATGCAGACCATTGTTTTTATAGTACCTGTCCACACAGGCACATAAACAGGTGATGTGTATTAATGTGAAAAAAAAAAAAAATGAAGTCTGCATTGCCAGTCAGTAAATGACATGCAAATATGCCCAACATATATGGCTGAAAATTTCCTGAAGCATTACATGCACTAAACATAAGGCTGATTCGCTAAGAAAATTGTGCAAATGGGCCTGTTGACTTAATTATTTTGCAAAACCAATTGCAGTAACGCGCTCAGGACCAAGATAATAAAATGCTGGTCCATGATTAAAAGTGGTATTGGCCGATAATTACGCAGAGTAACTAGATACCCAACGTGTCACGCTTTAAAATTGTGCACATTTGTGGAATGGCAACAAACTACAGTACTTAATTTCCATAGGCGACGCTTTAAAAAAATGTAAACGGTTGCCTGTTTAGAGTTATAGAGGAAGTCTAATGCTCTTGCTGCAACGATCGCGGCAATACCTCGCGTGTAATTTGAACACCGTTTACATTTAAAGCGGAAGTAGAACTTCCGCTCATCGGAACCCTCCCCCTCCGGTGTCACATTTTGACACCTTTCAGGGGGAGGGGGGTGCAGATACCTGTCTAAGACAGGTATTTGCGCCCACTTCCGGGAGTCCTCTCTGCAGGTAGTGCGTCACTTGCCACACCCGCCCGCTGTGTTCTGAGAAACGCACGGCTCCCAGAACACTGCAGGGACCAGTGAGGACGGCACATCGCGACTCGCGCATGCGCCATAGGGATTCGGGCAGTGAAGCCGGAACGCTTCACTTCCTGATTCCCTCACTGAAGATGGCGGTGGGGGCAGCAGATAGACAAGTGATTGCTCATCTT
The DNA here is from genome assembly GCF_905171775.1 of Rana temporaria. Taxonomy (NCBI): domain Eukaryota; kingdom Metazoa; phylum Chordata; class Amphibia; order Anura; family Ranidae; genus Rana; species Rana temporaria. Next base: position 13,278,806 of record NC_053496.1, read on the forward strand.
CTGCTGCAGACGTTGCTGGGCTCCAGGACAGGTAAGTGTCCATATATTAAGTCAGCAGCTGCAGTATTTGTAGCTGCTGGATTTTAATGTTTTTTTTTAATGGGGGAGCTCCGCTTTAAGGGCGAGACATGCATATGCGTTTTCGTTGCAAATGTCTGATCACTTTTATTGCTGTCGCAAGGAATGTAAACCTCCCTTATTACAGTAATAGGCGGTGACAAGTACTCCTTTATGGAGCGATCTGGGGTCTAAACCCCTGCTCTGCACTTGAAAGTATTAAAAATTCCAAGATTTGCATTTTTTTTTTTCCAGTCATGTTTGTTTGTCAACCACTTCAATACAGCGCATTTTCACCCCCTTCCTTCCCAGGCCAATTTTCAGTTTTCAGAGCTGTAACATTTTGAATGACAATTGCGCGTCATGCAACACTTTTTTGCTATAATAAATATCCCAATTTTTATTTAACTTTTTCATCAGTTTAGGCTGATATGTATTCTTCATATTTTTGGTAAAAAACGCAATAAGTGTTTGTTAAGTTATAGCGCCTACAAAATGGGGGATAAACTTGTGGCATTTTTTTTTTTTTTTTTTCATAATTATATCGTGATCAGTGCTATAAAAATGCACTGATTACTGTGTCGCTGGCAGGGAAAGGTTTAACACTAGGGGGCGATCAAGGGGTTAAATGTGTTGCCTAAAGAGTTATTCTAACTGTCTAACTGTAGGGGGAGGGGACTGACAAGGGGCGCTGACTGATCGGTGTTCCTCTACTGGGAACACACAATCTGTCTCCTCTCCGCTGACAGGGCGTGGATCTGTGTTTGCACAGCCGACTTGTGCTACACTGTTAGTGTAGTGCCAGTCTTATGGGCCGGCAGGGCTGCCATCAGGGGGGCACAGGCATTATTTTTTTGCATTACACCTGTAAGGGGCCCGATGGTCCCCAGGGCCCCAACGCTTACGCTTATTTTGCGTCAGGAAAGAAGAGAATACACTGTTTTTTTTTTCGTCAGCACAAGGGGGGGCCCTGCCTAAAGCTGTGTAAGGGGCCCCAAAATTTGTGATGGCTGCCCTGTCAGATTGATAGACAGGGGGATGTAGTGGCGCTTGCAAATACTAAAAACCGACAATAATTTAAAACAATAAAATATTCTAAACAATGATTCCTAAAGTATGAGAGTGAGTCCGTCCTCTACTGGGGTAAAAATGTGTAACACTCGAGGTCTATGCCCAAAGAATACCATCCAACATCAATAATTAGATGTGGAAGGAACTGCGAGTGAATAAATAATGAAATCCAATGGATAAAAGTGCCTGACTGGCCGCACAGTGTACATGGGATAATAATCCTTTTTTAAAAAATATGTGTCATAAATCCTTAAAGTGCTTGATGAAAAACAAGTGCAAAGTGCTAATAATTAAAACAATAATAGCAGTGAATGAAAGCTCCAGCTCTCCTGGAAAGTAGTGGTTAATTACTAATTAGCAAACACATGCAGGAAAAAGCAACAACTGAAAAGAAGTCCAAAAATGCAAGTGTCCTACAAACCTAAACGGTTCAATCATAAAACTGTTGTTTTTCTGTGCAATGAAAAAGATATAATAATATAATAATAAAATAAAAAATAAAATAAAATATAAAATAAAAAAATAAAAAAATCATAAATAATAGTCCAAAAACAGATAGTACAATATCACTGCAGGATTAGTGATAGTGAATAAAACTATATCCAGTGCACAATCAAGTGATAATGAAATATTAAAAATAAAGTCCAAAGTGCAAAGTGCATCTGTGCTCCATTCAACAATTCAGATGATCAGTGGTTAATTCAGTGAAGACTTGTTACATTGTGCTCATTCAATGAAGACTTGTTACATTGTGCTCATATGTCTGTGAATCAAACCAGCCCGATTTTCCTCAGTGTGGGGATTATTTTTACCAGCCTCTTACCTTCTTGAGGCTTTTACCAAGCCTGTAACAGGAGCTGCTCTGCAGTCACATAAATACAATCCAGGATCCAAAGACGGCTCACACTCCTCCCCATTCAGGCTCTCAAACAGAAACACAGGAATGCCTCCATAGCATAAAACCAAAGGATATCAGTTTAATAAAGAAAAACGAATACACTCACAAACATTGCTGTGTTAAACAGCGTGTGTACAATCGAGTGTCACCGCTCTGCGGCCGCAAAGCAGGTGACTTCACCAGCAAGCCCTCTGTGTCCTCCTCACGCGTATCGCGACAGCCCTACGTCGCTTAATCATAGGATAGGATGCCCTGTCAGATTGGGCTGAGAGGCAAATTATTTCAGCGCCCCCATGAAGCGGCCGCACTGCCCCTGTCAGTTTATTTTTTTACCATCCATGTCCAATTGCAGAAATTTCCCTTCACTTCCTGCCCCATAGCCAAACAGGAAGTGAGAGGAAATCCCTGCAAATTAAGGGAATCCATTGCCTCCCTCCCCCAGGCCCTCGGAACTAGTGTCCCCACTCAAAAACTGGGGCGGGTCTAGGGTGGGGTTAAACATAAAGGGGTGTGGCCTTGAGAGTTTAGTCAGGCCTAGGGCAGCACAAAACCTAAATACACTACTGCTTCAATGTTTACAAGTAATAGTGGTGAGCAGAGGATCTGAGCCAGAGGTGGTGGAACGGAGAAGAAGCTAAGTGATACCCCTTATTGGCTAACATGGTAAAATACTCCACGTAGGATAAAGGTACAAAATTCCCAGAGTAAGTAGAAGGCAAAACCTAGCAGTTGAACTTGGCATTGCCCTGGGTGTCTCTGGGGGAGGAAGTCTCCTCGGCAGGGACACAGACAAGAGATCTAAGCCTGCCCTAACCTATGACGATGGCTTCTTATTTTAATAAAGTCAGTAGACCTGCTGGATGAGTTTTTTTTTTTTTGTTGTTGTTGCTGTCCATATTCTGTTTTGCACACAGATTTGGCGCTGTTTATTGGCGATTTTTTTTTTTTTCGTTTTTGTTTTGCTCTTTGTATTGTATCTTATTTTCCCTTTTTTTTTTTTTTTTTAACAGCAGAAAATGGCGTTGCTGTATTGTACCACCCATGCACTCCTTCAGGCTAAACAAAGTAAGGCTGCTTGGCATAATTCTATGTAATATTTTCTAATATGCAGAATAAAAGTGATGCACCCGTTTTTTTCATTTGATGTAGAAGCATGATGACAAATATAATGCATACAGTTGTATTGGTTTCTCAAGCACAGAGCCCAATGTATTGTTTTCAAACAAATTCATCCACCACTTAAAGCAGAGGTTCACCCAAAAATAAATTTTTAACATTACATTCAGCCAAGTTGTCCTAATGACAATCGGCTGTTTTTTTTGTTTGTTTTTTCGTACATACCGTATTTTCACTGCTGCTTCTGGGTATGTCTTCTGTGGGACTGGGCGTTCCTAATTGATTGACAGGCTTCCGACCGTCGCTGTATGCGACGGTCGGAAGTCTGTCAATCAATTAGGAACGCACAGTCCCGCAGAAGACCTACCCAGAAGCGGCAGTGAAAATACGGTATGTACGGGGGAAAAAAAAGAAAACAGCTGATTGTCATTAGAACAACTCGGCTCAATGTAATGTTAAAAATGTATTTTTGGGTGAACCCCCGCTTTAAGTGGATTTTTTTTTCTTTTAAGGCTTGCACCTTGTACAGTATAGGATTTCATGTCATCTGTACCCAGTCTTTCCACAGTTAATCCAGCTCTGAGCAGTCCTTATCTATCTACAGTGAAGCCCTGTACACACAGCTGGGAATCCCATCAGGAAAAAAAGTTGGTTTTCCTAGCAAGCTTGCCGTGCATACAGACAGCCATTCAAAAGAACCGCCGTTCTTTTGAATGGCGGTGACGTCATTGACTACAACGAGCCGGCGCTGGTCGCATTCGATTTCGCTGCCATCTTGCTACACCCCACACTTAACTTGTATGATACCGCACATGCGTCAAACTCTTATCACGCATGCGCGGGTTTACCTGGGACAGGTAAGCCTACTGACGACCGGTTTTCTCGGCAGGAAACACTCTGCCGGGAATCCCGACGGGAAAATTGAGAGCAGGGTTCTCTATTTTCCCGTCGGGATTTCCTGATGGGAAAACTGCTAGGGAGCATACACACAGCCGGGATTCCCGGCCAAAAGCTCTCCTGGCAGTTTTCCTGCCGGGAATACCGGTCGTGTGTACGAGGCTTTAGATAAAAACTGACAGAGAAATAGGAGTCCTGTTTCTGCCCCTTGCTGTGAGTGACAGGCTCCTGCATGAGATATGTGAATCGCGAGAGACATTCTATATACTTCAGATCCCCCTCCTACTTTCTTTTCCAGATCTCCCAGGATTGGGTGTCAAAGACCTTGTGTGCTCAAGAGGAAAGAGGATTTCTTTCCACTGGGATGGGCATTCTATCGGGGAAGGGTGGGGGAAATCTTATTCCATCCCGATAAAGGCGGTGGTGGGCAGGGGGCGCTGTTCCCTTCACTTCCTGTTCCCTCCCTGCAGAATAGAAAATGAGGGGTTCTAGCTGGTGGTGGGTTCTGGTCATGGCAATATACTGTGCATATTGGTAGTCTTGTCTGACTATGGGATAACCATGCATCTAGGTTGTATAACTGATTAGTCTCTTTGCTTGCAGGAAAACAAGTTCTGAAGATTTGGTCACCCTCCGCTCAATGACAAAACTGCTGTACTGCTTTCTTGGTCCAGATTGCATAACCTATGGAAAAAAAATCTAATGCTGTTGATTTCAATAAAAAAATGTTATCTTTTAATCCAAACTTGCTTATTGCTCATATGATGCATAAAATTACTGCACTAAGTAAAAACAGTACATACAGACCATATCTTTTCAGGAATCCATAAAATCTGAGCAATAACAGAATACCGTGCAAATATTAAATTAATAAAAACCTTGTAATGTATATGGTTGTGAATTTTCTTATTTACGCCGGTCAATATCAAAGTAAGGCAATGGTATTCAACATGTACAGTAACCGCAATATATTTTGGGAAGACTTTTTTGTTTTCTTAGCCATGGTTGGCTTGTTCCCCCTGGTATGCCTGTCACCCCGATCGGCAAAAAATCCACTCTTCCACTAGTGTTCAGGGTAGCTGATGTGTAGGTGTGATGGGGCTAGACTATTTGGAGTAAGGTGTTGATATTATTGGAGTTGATATTATTGGACCTATCATAGAATTCAGGCCTCTGCACATCAACCACTGTGAAGGAGAAGGTGCTATTTTGATGGACTTCTGGTCTCGGGCTGCTAGCTCTCTGGAGGTATATTGGAGAACACTCTGTAAATGGCAAAACTCTGAGGTGGGTATTGTGTAGTGCCCTGTATAACGGGTTAAAACACGAAAAGGTAAAATCAAAGTGTATGTTGTGCAAAGATATCAGATTAAGCCAACACATTTCAGGGAAATGCTTTCCCCTTTCCTCAGCCGGCAATAATACCAGGTTTGACAGTTTGGATCAAGCCCTTACATAAGTCTCCGAATTGTATCTTGTTGTCAGGACCTGGATCATCTGCTGGTGGCACTGTGGTTCCCTGGTCGAAGGTTTGTAATTCCAGTGTCCATCAGCAGGTGTCTCCCAGCAGCAGATCCAAGTAATCAGTTTCTAACATATGCTGGCTACTGGGAGGGTATTTGGGTCTTCCTATATTGGTCCCCCTTGCTCCAGTGTTTTTTCATGCTGCTAGCCATTTTCCTGTTTCTGCTCCTGTACACTGTACCCTGAATCTCGCTGCCTTGTACCTACTCTCCCTTTTTTTTTTTTTTTTTCCTGGTTTCAGTTTTTGTCCCCCCCCCCCCCCTTATCATCTGCTATCTGCACCTCCCAGTTTCCCCTTGTTTTCTGCATTCCCCATTTTGTATATAGCTAGTTGTTAGGCTCTCTGGCGCAGATTCACAAATTAGATACGACGGAGTATCTCAGAGTATCTATGCGACTGATTGATAGAATCAGTTACGCATAGATATCCCTAAGATCCGACAGGTGTAATTGTTTTACACTGTCGGATCTTAGCATGCAGTACCGCGGCCGCCGCTGGGGGGAGTTCGCGTCGTAAACCAGCGTCAGGTATGCAAATTAGGAGTTACGGCGATCCACAACGGTTTTTCGCGTTCGCTACGTCGCCGCTAGTCTAGTTTCCCGTCGCAAAGTTAGTCGTCGTTTTGGGTGCCTTAACTTTAGACAGCAAACTTATTGCTGTCTAAAGTATGGCCGTCGTTCCCGCGTCGGAATTTAAAATTTCACGTTGTTTGCGTAAGACGTCCGAAAGTACGCTACGCACGTCGCCGATCGCAAAAATGACGTCAGTTCGCGCAAAGCACGGTGGGAATTTCGAAACGGAGCATGCACAGTAGATCCGGTGCGGGAGCGCGCCTAATTTAAATGGTACCCGCCCATTCAATTTGGACCGCCTTGCGCCGGACGTATTTACAATACACCGCCACAAGTTTCCAGGTAAGTGCTTTGTGGATCGGGCACTAAAACTGAAAACTTGCGGCGGTGTA